>NC_057722.1:5631657-5664706 GCF_004010195.1 Chiloscyllium plagiosum | reverse complement strand
AGGGGGGTTGTGTACGAGATCCGTCAGGGGTATGTGGGTGGGGGTAGACGCCGGTAAGCCCGTGCGGAGCTCCCACTCCCGCTCTCACTCTCTCTCCCCACGATGATTGTCGGGCGGTCAGGCCCGAAGGGCAGCGTTTCTTGGAATGAGACCGCCCCGTTCCTATGTAGGGGGTGGCCGGGCCGGGCCGGGCCGGGCCGGCAGCTCGCGCCTGTCCTACCTGCTCTTCAGTTTCTCCCCGTTCGGCCGCGAGCCCGCGCTCCGCCGCCAAATTCCGTCGCCGCCGGTTGGCGCCGAGCTTTGACGGGCAGCCCAAGCCGACCAATCGCAGGCCGTGCGCCGCATGGAGCCAATGGAGCAGCGCCGAGGGGAGGCAGGCGGGGCTGTTCCCCTGGAGACGGCCACGCGGTACACGTTACCATGGGAGCGCGTGGAGGGAGGTCAAAGGTCACTGGGTGGTGCCGGGTTCCCTCACCATGGGAACACCTCGACATCTGAGCTCCCCACGTTCAATTTGATTTGCACAAATTCAGCCACCTCGGCCAGTTAATGTAATCGACAAACTTTTGATATCCAAAACAAACATCCCAAGAACTGCGGATGGCGGAAATCAGAAACGAAGGCAGAAATTGCTGGAGGAACTCAGCAGGTCTGGCCGTATCTGTAAGAGAGAGAAAGTATAATTAACCGTTTTGGGTCCAGTGTCCCTTCTTCAGTTTCGACCCGAAACGTTAACTCAACTTTGATATCAAGTTATTTATTCCAACTCTTCTATCAGTATAATGCATACTGAAGCCTCCCACATTCCCCACTGCCCTCGGGGGATGCCATTGCTAATTTTTCTTTCATCTGCTTGACTAGGTTTGAGTTATAAGGAGAGCCTGGATAGGCTGGGACTTATTTCACTGATGGTAGGAGATTGAATGATGACCTTATAGAGGTTTATAAAATCACGAGGGGCATAGGTAAGGTGGATGGCAGGTGTCTTTTCCTGAATGGAGGATTCCAAGACTTAAGGGGCTCCACTCTGCAGGCACCCTGCCTCTATTCCTGACCGAAGCGTCAATTTTCCGGCTCCTCGGATGCTGCCTGACCTGCTGTGCTTTTCCAGCACCACTCTAATCTAGGCATATTTTTAATGTAAGAGGAGGAAGATTTAGAAAAGAAACAAGGGTATTTTTTGTTTGCATAAAGTGGCTCGTGTGTGGAATGAACTTCCAGGAGAAGTGGTGGATACAAGTACAGTTACAATGTTTAAATGACATTGAAATAAGTAGAGTCATAGAGATGTACAGCATGGAAACAGACCCTTCGGTCCACCTTGTCCATGCCGACCAGATATCCCAACTAATCTCGTCCCATTTGCAAGCATTTGGCCCATACTGTCCAAACCGTTCCTATTCATATACCCATCTTAAATGTTGCAATTGTACCAGCCTCCACCACTTGCTCTGGCAGCTCATTCCATGCACGCACTACATTCTGTGAAAAAAAAAGTTGCCCCTTAGACACCTTTTATATCTTTCTCCTCTCACCCCCTTGTTCTGGACTCCCCCCATCAGTGAAAAGACTTTGTCTATTTACCCTATCCATGCCCCTCATGATTTTATAAACCTTTATAAGGTCACCCCTCAGCCTCCAACACGCTAAGGAAAGCAGCCCCAGCGTATTCAACCCCTCCCTGTAGCTCAAATCCTCCAACCCTGACAACATCCTTGTAAATCTTTTCTGAACCCTTTCAAGTTTCACAACATCCATCCAATAGGAAAAAGAACAGAATTGCATGCAATATTCCAAAAGTGGCCTAATCAATGTCCTGTACAGCCACAACATGACCTTCCAACTCCTCT
Organism: Chiloscyllium plagiosum; assembly: GCF_004010195.1. NCBI lineage: Eukaryota > Metazoa > Chordata > Chondrichthyes > Orectolobiformes > Hemiscylliidae > Chiloscyllium > Chiloscyllium plagiosum. The sequence goes on along the minus strand of NC_057722.1, from coordinate 5,662,856 downwards.
GCTCAGTATTCTGACCAATAAAGGAAAGCATACCAAACGCTGCCTTCACTATACTATCTCACTGTGGCTCTACTTTCAAGGAGCTATGAACATGCACTCCAAGGTCTCTTTGTTCAGCAACACTCCCCAGGACCTTACCATTAAGTGGAAAAGGCCTGCTTTGATTTGCTTTTCCAAAATGCCACACCTCGTATTTATCTAAATTAAACTCCATCTGCCAGTCCTCAGCCCATTGGCCCATCTGATCAAGATCCCATTATAATCTGAGGTAACCTTCTTCGCTATCCACTACATTTCCAATTTTGGTGTCATCTGCAAACTTATTAACTATAACCTCCTATGTTCACATTTAAATCATTTATATAAATGAAGAAAAGTAGTGGACCCAGCACAGATCCTTGTGGCACTCCACTGGTCACAGGCCTCCAGTCTTCTACCTTCGAGCCCACTCTGTATCCAAATGGCTAGTTCTACCTGTACTCCATGAGATCTAACCTTGCTAGCTAGTCTCCCATAGGGAGCCTTGTCAAATGTCTTACTGAAGTCCATACAAATCACATCCACCACTCTGCCCTTATCAATCCTCTTTGTTACTTTCTCAAAAAACTCAATCAAGTTTGTGAGACATAATTTCCCATGCACAAAGCCATGTTGACTATCCCTAATCAGTCCCTGCCTTTCCAAATACACGTACATCCTGTCTGTCAGGATTCCCTCTAACAACCTGCCCAAGACCAATGTCAGGCTCACCGGTCTATAATTCCTTGGCTTGTCCTTACCACCTTTCTTAAACAATGGCACCATGTTAGCCAACCTTCAGTCTTCTAGCACCTCATCTGTAACTATTGATGATACAAATATCTCAGCAAGAGGCCCAGCAAACACTTCCCTAGCTTCCCACAGAGTTCCAGGGTACACCTGATCAGGTCCTGGGGATTTATCCACCTTTATGTGTTTCAAGATATCCAGCACCACCTCCTCTGTAATATGGACATTTTTCAAGATGTCACTATCTATTTCCCTACATTCTATATCATCCGTGTCCTTCTCCACAGTAAATACATGCAAAATATTTGTTTAATATCTCCCTCATCTCCTGCTGCTCCACACAAAGGCTGCAAAGGGTTCTGTTCTCTCCCTAGTTACCTTTTTGTCCTTAATGTATTTGTAAAAACCTTTGGATTCTCCTTAACCATATTTGCCAACACTACCTCATGTCCCTGTTTTGCCCTCCTGATTTTCCTCTTAAGTATACTCCTACTGCCTTTATAGTCTTCTAAGGATTTACTCGATCTCTGCTGTCTATACCTGACATATGCTTCCTTCTTTTTCTTAACCAAAACCTCAATTTCACTAGTCATCCAGCATTCCCTACACCTACCAGCCTTTCCTTTCACCCTAACAGGAATATACTGTCTCTGGACTTTCGTTATCTCATTTCTGAAGGCTTCCCATTTTCCAACTTTCCCTTTACCTACGAATATCTACCTCCAATCAGCTTTTGAAAGTTCGTGCCTAATACCGTCAAAATTAGCCTTCCTCTAATTTAGAACTTCATTTTCAAATCCAGTCTATCCTTTTCCATCACTATTTTAAAACTAATAGAATTAAGATCGCTGGCCCCAAAATGCTCATCCACTGACACCTCAGTCACTTACCCTGCCTTATTTCCCAAGAGTAGGTCAAGTTTTGCACCTTCTCTAGTAGGTACATCCATATATTGAATCAGAAAATGTTCTTGTACATACTTAACAATTTCCTCTCCATCTAAACCTTTAACACTCTGGCAGTCCCAGTCTATGTTTGGAAAGTTAAAATCCCCTACCATAACTACTCTATTATTCTTACAGATAGCTGAGATCTCCTTACAAATTTGTTTCTCAATTTCTCACTGACTATTTGGGGGTCTATAATAAAATCCCAATAAGATGATCATCCCTTTCTTATTTCTCAATTCCATCCAAATAACTTAAGTACATGAACAAGAAATGTTTGGAAAGATATGGGCCAAGTGCAGGCAGTTGGGAATAGTGTAGTTTGGTGTTATAGTCAGCATGGACAGGTTGACCAAAGGGTCAGTTTTAAGCTTTATGACTATGAATGACTTTATTTAAAATGGTGGAAACAACACAACACAATGAAATGCTGTCAGTGGTTTGTAAACTAGAGTCCAGTATGACAGCTTCTAGGAGTATGGAACATGAAAAGTCACTGACAAGTTCCTTGCAACATTTGTCAAATTGCTTTGAATTGAAATTGGAGTTACCACGGTGAGAGTAGTTCTTGCTAGGACCTTCTGAGTAGCCAACCTCCATTGTAGAGGCCTCAAAACAAACCCTTTCTGTGCTTTGGAGAAACACAAACAACCCACATGTTACTGTGGAGTGTCCCCTCCACTGACCAAGAGGCATACTAATCACCATGGTGATTGCAAGGCTTTATGAATATACATTCATAAAGTAATTACAACCTCATGACAAAGAGCTAAATATCACTTAGAGTAATAGAGTCATACAGCATGGAAACAGACCCTCTGGTCCAACCAGTCCATGCAGAACATAATCCCAAACTAAACTAGCTCCACTTGCCTGTGCTTGGCCCGTATCCTTCCTAACCTTTACTATTCGTGTACTTATCTGAGTGTGTCTTAAATGTTACAACTGTACCTGCCTTGTTACATCATACCAAATTGTACACCTCCTGATATGGCATGTAGCCAAAGTCTCTTCCACAGGGTAGGGGAGTCCAAAACTAGAAGGCATAGGTTTAAGTTGAGAGAGGAACTCTTTAAAAAGGACCTGAGGGGGAACTTTGTCACACAGAGGATGGTGTGTAATGGAAGGAGCTGCCAGAGGAAATGTTGGAGGTGGAAACAATTACAACATTTAAAAGACATTTGAATAGGCACATGGATAGGAAAGGTTTAGAGGGATGTGAGTCAAATCAGTTTGGAAAACCTGGTGGCATGGATGAATTGGACCAAAAGGCCTATTTCCATGCTTTATGACTTTATAACATAATAAACATTCTGAGGCGCTTCAAATAAGCATTATAAGGCCTGTCACCTAAGGTGACGTTTGACTTGTCAAAGAGGTTAGTTTTAAGGAACATTGTAAAGGAGCAAAATAATGGACAAATGTGGAAATGGAGGAAATTCTAGAGTTCAGGCAGCAGATGGCTTGGCCACCAATAGCACGTTGAGTAAAATTGGTGATGCTTAAGAGGCCAGGATAAGTGGTGCACAGGGTTGTGCATCCTACAAATTTTCACACTGCTGTGCAGATTTAGAGGTCTATGCACAACAGCAGTTTCCAGAAGCAGAGGCCGTGCATTAGCGCACCGATTAATGTGTCTAGAACTTCTTTAAGCAGTGCAGCTTTGAGACAATGTTGACTGTGGGGCTGGAAGAGATTATACAGCCAAGGAGTGATAAAACCATGGAAACAAGGATGTGAATTAAAGTGTTGCCAAACCAGGAGCCAGCATAGATCAGTTAACACAGGAGTGATGGGTGAAAAGGATTTGTTGTGAGTTAACATTCGAGTTTTGGGGTGATATTTGTGTTTAGGAAGGGCAGAATGCATGAAGCTGGTCAGGAGTGATTAGAGTAATTAGGTTTACAAATGTTTGGATGAAGGTTTCAGTCACAGGGGACTGTTCTGGCAGGGGAGTCAAGTTCTGAAGTTCAGGTGGAAAACGAGTATGTTTAATGCTCATCTTAGAGCCAGAGATAACATTAAGATTGAAAACAGTCTGGTTCATTTCCAAATAGCTGCTTGTAAGAGATATCTGTCTGTAATTTCTGCTTCTTGTTAATTGTACCCATAGCAAAAGTAGCCTCCGATATAATGTGTTGTGAGTCTTTTGCACAGCTTTTTAATTGATTGTCCTTTGGAATTCCTTAAAACAAGTTAAAATTCTAAAGTGGGACAAGGCCAATTTTGATGGTATGAAACAGAAACTTTCAAAAGTTGATTAGAGGAGGATGTTTGCAGGTGAGGGGGTGTCTGGCAAGTGGGAGGCTTTCAAAAGTGAGATAAGGAGAGTTCAGGAACAGCATGTTCCTTCTAATGTGAAGAGCAAGTCTGGCAGGAGTGGGGATTACTTGATGACTAGAGATATTGAGGCTCCTTCCCCAGCCTACATGTCGTTTCAGATCCACAGCAATGTGGTTGATCCTTAACTGCCCTCTGAAATAACATGGGGAGAAAATGAGGTCTGCAGATGCTGGAGATCAGAGCTGAAAATGTGTTGCTGGAAAAGCGCAGCAGGTCAGGCAGCATCCAGGGAACAGGAGAATCGACATTTCGGGCATAAGCCCTTCTTTCTGAAGAAGGGCTTATGCCCGAAGAAGGGCTTATGCCCGAAATGTCGATTCTCCTGTTCCCTGGATGCTGCCTGACCTGCTGTGCTTTTCCAGCAATACATTTTCAGCTCTGAAATAACATGGCAAATGGCTCAGTTTATGGGCAATCTGGGATGGACAACGAAACATTGGCTTTGCCAGAAAAGCCCACATCCCATGAAAGAATAAATAACTAAAATAACCAAACTTTAATTATATGACCTAAATTAATTGTGATTATATGAGGTTAGAGAGTCTGTACTTCCATTCTGACAGTTCTTTCATAGTGCAGAATTGTTTGCAGAAACCTAACCATGCCCCCTTTTCAATTAAGTATTCCAAAGTTTAATGATTCTGACAACCAACTTGACAGCTGCTATCAGGGGGTAAGTCTGCAAAGTAATTGATGTAAGTGTAATGTTAGGGTGCTGGGAGGATAGAGTGCCAGTTGAGTGGGGGTATACAGCGCCATTGAAGGAGGGGGTAGAATGCCAGTTGGGTAGAGTGTAAGTTGGTAAGGGTGCAAGGTTGCAAGGTAGATGCTCAGGGGAGGTCTGTGTGGGCTGGAGAAATCAAATCTGGCAGGGAATGGGGAGAATGGGTGTCAACTTGGATTGAAGATTGGTTAACACAGAGGCAGGAAATTGGGATAACTGGGTCTTTTTCAAGTTGGAAAGACATAACTAGTGGATTGCCACAATTCTAGAACCTCATTTTTTTACTATCTACATTAATAATTTGGAGGAGGGAGGCAGAGTGTAACGTATCCACATTTCCTGCTGATTCAAAAATAGTGGGAGACTATGTCGTGTTGAGGACATAAGGAGTTTTCAAGAGATATAGATAGGTTGAGTGAGGAGACATAAACTTGGCAGATAGAATTTAATATAGAAAAGTGTGAGGTCACACATTTTGTAGAAAGAATCAAAAGGCAGACAGTTATTTAAGTGAAGAAAATCTCCAGAAAAAGAGCTATGCAGAGAGATATGAGTTTCTTGTGCATGAGACACAAACAATTAGCATGCAGATAAAGCAAGTAATTAAGAGGATAAATGTAATTTTGAGCTGAAAATGTGTTGCTGGAAAAGTGCAGCAGGTCAGGCAGCATCCGGCAGCATCCAAGGAGCAGGAGAATCGACGTCCTGAAGAAGGGCTCATGCCTGAAATGTCGATTCTCCTGTTCCCTGGATGCTGCCTGACCTGCTGCGCTTTTTCAGCAACACATTTTCAGCTCTGATCTCCAGCATCTGCAGTCCTCACTTTCTCCTAAATGTAATTTTGCCCAATATTGCTAGGGGATTTGTGTTTAAAAATGGATAAGTCTTGTTAGACTTGGAAAGAGTGTTGGTGAGGCCATATCAGACATAATGTGTACAGCTTTAGTCCTCAATTTAAGGAAGGATCTACTGACATTGATGGCAGTTCAAAAGGGATTTACTTGGCTGATTCCTGGATTGAAGGAGTTGACTTTCCTAGAATGGCGTACAGCTTAAGTCTATATTTATTACAATATAAAGGAATGAGGATGATCTTATCGAAACACGTAAAATTTTGGTGGGGAAATAACCTCTCAGCATCTACCCTGTGAAGCTGCCTAAGAATTTTATATGTTTCAATAAGGTCTCCTCTCATTCTTCAAGACTCCATTGAATACAAGCCTAACCTATTCAACTTATCTTTATAAGAAAATCCCAGGATCAATCCAGAACTTTCTCTGGATTGTTTCCAATGCTAGTATATCTTTCCCTAGATAAGGGGATTAAAACTGTACTCAGTATTTTGGTATGAACTAACTAGTGCATTTAACAGGACTTCATTATTTTTATACTCTATTCCCTCAGAAATAAAGCTAATATTCCATTTGCCTTTCTTAATACCCACTGAACTTGAGTGCTAGCATTTTAAGATTCATGGACAAAGATTCTCAAACCTCTCTGTGCTGCAGCTTTCTACAGTCATTCCCCATTTAAATAACATAAATTTGATTTTTAATTCTATTTTTTATTATAATTTCTACTTTCCAAACCAAAATGCATAACCTCACATTTTCACACACACTATTCCAGCTGTCAGTTTTTGTCCTTAACTTAATCAGTCTATATCCATCTTTATACTTGTATCATTCGCACTACAGTAGTCCCCCCATACCTGTGGGGGATAAGTTCCAAGACCTACTGCGGAAGCCCGAAACCGCGGATAGTCGCGAACCCATTTATGTTAATGGGAAATTTACCTTCCCGGCAGCCCCATGGTTCTGGAACAAACCCTGTACTATGTTCGGGCTGCAGTAAACCATGGGTAACTGAAACGGTGGAAAACTATTTTACGGGTAAGGTGGTCAGCCTGTACTTGCCTTCCTACGTATTTTTGTGCAATCTCCAAAATTGGTGATAGTATGTTCAATTCCATCATCCAAGATATATATTGTAAATAATTGTGGCCCCAGCACTAATCCCTGTGGCACTCCACTAGTTTCAGGTTGCCATCATGAAAATGCTTCCTTCATCCCAAATGTATTTCTGCTTTTAGTTAGCCAATCCTCTATCTATGCTAATACACATGGGCTCTTATCTAATTCAATAATCTTATGGAAAATTGGAGAGCCTGTTGCTTTCTCCATGGCAATGTCTTGGTCAATCAGAGTGGATCTGCCAATCAATTAGCATCACTTTCTGGTTGTAGTTTTGTTGAACATTTTAAATTTGGCATTTTCATGTTTGTCCTGATGAGCAAGTTGAAAAGCTTCGGCAGCACATCTCTTTTTTTTCAGCAATGTACAAGCTTGTGAAATCCTGTAGATGTCACTAGCCGATCTTTGGAGTAGCTGGAGGTGATGAAATGCAGGGCAGTGGTGACTTTTCTCCTTACTGGCACATTCTGGTGACCTAGAAGGAAGTCTTGCATTAGGACACTGCAAATGTCAAAAATTATGCTATTAATGTTTGAGCTTTGAGAGACACTAATGCTTTACTATGTCCAGGAAGCCCATTCTCTTCTTGTGGACCCTTTGTTGAGACAATGCTTAGTAAGAGCCAGAGCTCGATGTCCATCTTCTTCGTCCTGCATGTTATAGACAAACTGAAAAGTCCATGCATTGGAAATTTAAGCCAGAATCCAATGTTTAAAATGGAGTTAATTATCCTTTAACCCATGTTAATCAAGGATGCATCTGTTCTACAGAGGTTTCCCACACACCAAAAGAGGCACTTGAGTTAATTGTGGAGGTTGACATGTTTCAGTTGGTTTTTGTCTGTTTAAAGCAATTTTGCCGCTTTATCTTCTTCCATATGGATTATTGTTATGTGGAGGATGTTTTCAGTTGAAGGATGATCATAATACAAGGTAGCTCATGTCACTTACTATTTTCCCAGCACCCATAGACATTCCCAAAAGATGACTTAATTCAAACTGGATGAGTTATATACTTTAAGACATTTTTGTTTATGCAAGCTGCACCACAAACATAGCAACCCATCCATTTGAAGCTTTTTCTGTACTTTGTCAAGGAGTTTTCCCAGGGGTAGTTATCAGTTAACAATCTGTTAGAGTTGTGCATTTTGGAATTACTTTAATTTTGATTTATTGTATTTTAAATTAATTTCTATAAATATCTATTAACACGGTGCAATAAGTGTCACTGATTATATTTTACACCAGACAACCATTTAGTGACCATTAGACTGACTCCTAAGTATCCAATTAAAATTGATAATCCAAATTCTCTGCACTGATTTACTCTGCTTGTGGTTAATATTCTTTATTTTTGATACCCAAAGACATTTTCTCCCTTTCTTTTAATTTCTCAACTCACTTTCTGGGTGCATTTATCACTCTGTGTGTTGCTGAATTATTTAGATTAGAACGTTGCAGGTTCTAGTTTTGGTCTGTGCTGAGCTTTTGAAGGGACATTCTAAGAAGTTTCAGTGTCCCTGAGAGAAATACAGAAGTGAGCTTCCCACACTTCGCCATTAACTGATGATGCCTCACAGAAGCTGTAAACATTGGGTGAGGGGATACATTGTGATGCTTTCCATAGCATCATAGAATCCCTACAGTGTGGAAACAAGCCATTCGGCCCAACAAGTCCACACAGACCTTCCGAAGAGTAACCCACCCACACCCATCCCCCTACACGACCACTATACATTTACCCCTGACTAATGCACCTAACTTACACATCCCTGAACACTGTGGACAATTTAGTGTAGCCAATTCACCTAATCTGCACATCTTTGGATTGTGGGAGGAAACCAGAGCACCCGGAAGAAACCCACGCAGACACGAGGAGAATGTGCGAACTCCACACAGACAGTTGCCCAAGGCTGGAATTGAATGCAGGTCCCCGGTGCTGTGAGGCAACAGTGCTAACAACTGAGCCAGCGTGCCACCCTTTTTTATTATTTCAATGGGATATATGTGTCACAGGCATCCCATGATTTGTGATGCTGTTACCAGAGGGGAGTTGAGTCAAACAAGTTGCTGTGGGTCTGGAGTCACATAATGGTCCACATCACTTAAGGATGGCAGATTTTGTTACCTAAAGGACAGCAATAAACCAGAGGGGTTTAGTTTAGGGCAATCAATGACTGTTTCATGGCCATCATCACATAGTTTTATATTCCAGATTTATCAATGGAATTTAAATTCCACCAGCTCCAAATCTTTGTCTGGGCCTCTGGATTACTGGTCCACTGACACTACCATGATGCCACTGTCACTTGGACTATGGTATCTACTGTCACAGCATAAAATCCAAATACTCACTATATGTAGAAGTATAATTTGGACAAGGGACTGGAGAGATCCTCATGGAACTGTATTCCAAATTCAGTCGTTACTTCTAGGAGAAATCACAGGCTGGTTTAGGGTGGTCTATATGCTGAAGGAATAAACAACAGCATCCTCACAAAACAAGGTCATATTGGGGTAAATATTTGGCATTAATAATTAACAACAAAACTGTCACAAAATGATTTTCTGAGTACAATAAAAAATAACTGCGACAAGGTGCATAATGTTACTTCACGACCATCAGCAACTGTGTTAACAGTGAGATAAAAGCCTATTTCTAAACCATATACATTATCTATCTTATTAAATCAAGCTCTCCTCTGATTCTTTAGGAGCTTGTAATAAAAAGTAAAATTAAGTCATATTCTTGCCTTACTTCTGAATTGGGAATTTGGGGAACAAACCTCAAAAGATATAATTGAGGAGATGATCAGCCATGATAGAATGACAGATAGACAAGTAGGAGGCTGAAAGAACACAGCAAGCCAGACAGCATCAGAAAGTGAGAAGTCTGCAATTTTTTTATTGATAGAATGGCAGGCAGGCTTGGTAGGCTGAATAGCCTCCTCCTGTTCCTATGTCCCCCCTTCAGAAACCTGGGCTCATAATCCAGACTGAGATGATAACATGATGCTGAGACATTCATCCAGGAGCACTTCTGTCCTCTCATGTGAACCTATAAGAGATAGCACTATTCATTGAAGAGTAGCAGAGGCCAGGTCAACATTTACCCATGAATAGGAGAAAGATTATATGGTCATTTGTCATATTGTGGGACTTTGTTCAAATTTTCATATAGTAACACAACAGGGATGCTTCAAATGACCTTTTGTGACTGTGAAGCACTTAGGAATTTCCTGAGGTCAGAAGGTGGCATATAAAGTGGGGGAGATAGTGGTAATGTCACTAGTCTGGTGATCCATAGATGCATGCTAATACTCTGAGGGCAAATGCTCAAATCTCAACAAGGCAGCTGATGGAATTTAAATTCAATTCCTAAATCTGAAATTGAATGCTAATTTCAGTACCAGTGGACATGAAACTAACATAGTTTGTTACTAAAAACCAATCAGGGAAGGAAAGCTAACATTCTTCCTGGTTTGTCTTACATGTCATTCCAGGCTTACAGCATTGTAGTTGACTTCTAACTGTCTTATGAAATGTCTGAGCTAAACTCAAGGACAGTTAGGGGTGGGCAACAAATGACGGCCTTTGTAGTAACGTGCCATTAAAAAAAAATGCAAGTTATTTACGTCTACATGGTGCAGACACAGATGGATACTGTCAACAGTGAACACAGAACCAAAATTCAGCAAATGCTACCTCAATGCTGTGAAAATTTTGAGACAATTTTGAATGAAAGTGGTAACTCCTGGCATTGACTGCAGTTTGATATTGACTGAAATCTTGAATTATCTGCAGCCAACTCCATTGACTCCAGACTCAAAGTGTCTACAGCCTTTCATTGGCTATATTTAAATCCAGATTGGCAATAAGTGCTACTTACAATGAACTGAAATATTGCATTGACAGCAGACAGGTATTAACTGCAATATTGCATTGACTGCAATTTCGCATTAACTACGGCTTGACATTGACTGTAATATTGCAGGAACTATAATATTGCATGGACTGCGAACTGTAGTATTGCAGTGGATTGCAGCCCGGCATTAACTGCAATTTCGCATGGACTGTAATATTGCATGAAGTTACAGCCTGGCATTATCTGTGACACCGCACTGACTGCAGCCGGGCAGTGATACCATTCACAATAACCATCAGGCCATGGCCAGGCTGACACACGCATGGCCCCGCCTCTGACCGACGCCTATTGGCCAATGCCGGCATCCCCGCCCTCCCATTGGGGGAGGGAAGCTGTCAATACACAACGGGAACTTCCGGTTGTTTTGGGGCGGAGTAAAGAATGGCGGAGAACGGAGGGGAGCAGCATCAGCAACATCAGCAGCAGCAGGCTATGGAGAGTGAGTGAGGGGAGAGAGAGATGGAGGAAAGAAGGGGAGAGCGAGTGATGGGTGTGGATGGAGAGTGTGGGATTGTGAGGGCCGAGGTTGGAAAAGTGGGGATTGAGTAATGAGGAAGGGCGGAGTGAGAGGAGAGTTGGGGAGGGAGGGAGTTGGATGAAACTGGAAGGTCTAAGGAGAGGACTAAGGATGGGTGCTGGGGGAAGGATGATGGTTGTGAGGGAGGGAGCAAGTGGAGGGACTAAATTGAGGGTATTTGAGGGATGTTAGGAGGTGATTGTAAAAGAGATGTGGTGAAGGATGTGCAGGCAGGTAGGGAAGGATGGCATTCAGAGGGTGCATGGGAGTGAGGATGGGTGATTGAGTATTTGGAGAATGGGGTTGGGGTGGGAGAGGATCTTGAGGTTTTTGTTTGGGTTATCCTGTAGGTGGTTGAATGAAGAGTTGCTGCAAAGGGGTGGGGATAGAAAGTAGGGAGTTCTTGGGGTAGAATGAGGTCAGGAGCATCACTGGCTGTGATGAGTGGCTGGGTCACATAAGTGCACGTGTAGTGCTGAGGAAGGGGTAGTGAGGATCTCTGAGGAAATGAGTGAGTGTGCAAAGCTGAGAGAGGGTGCTGAGTTCAGGATGTGCATGTGTGGAAAGGATAGCCATCAGGGTGATGGAGTTGGGCATAGGAGGTTGAGTAAGGGACTCTGTGAGGTAATGGAGTGATTTAGTGAGGGAGTGTGGAGAATGGGGGGAGTGACTGAGGGAGCAGCAGCCAAACTGATTGAATGCTTACTGGAAACATTTTCAAAATGAAATAACAATCACCATATCATGTTTGGTAGTTGACAGACGTGCAGAATCTGAAGAGTCTGGTGATGAAGAAGGGCGAAAGAAAGGGACGATTGATGAGTTATCACAGAACATAAGATTGAGAGGAACTGGAGGGAGCGCATCAGGTACTGAACTTATGTAGTTTTATGTTTGGTGCAATTAGAAAGCTCCAATGGCAAACAATGGATTTGTTTCAAAATTCCATCTTGTTGCAGATTAAATTGCTATTATTTCCCCCTCACTTGAAGTATGGCATTAGTGTGGCTGTCCTGGGGCACCTTGGCATATCTGGCCACCCTACAAAGGCATTTGTTTGTGATGTAATATGTTATTACCTGTCTTCCTTTTTGCCTTTATCTGGCATTCTCCATCTTTATTTTTCTTGTAAATGTACAAGAGAAAGGACAGCAACTTCTGGGTTTAAATTGCTCTCCATTTTAAAATAATTTTTAAAAGTTTAGAAATTAAAGGTAAAAACTGGCAATGTGAATCAAAAGAATTTGCTGGCTCCAGCAGAGTCTGGAAAGAAAATAATCTTGTGACAGATTGAGGTGTTGTTGCATATGCACAATTTATAAAGAATCAGAAGTCATTCGGACTTTGTGCTAACTTGTTAAAGATGCTACAGAAATACCGTTTTCCTGTCATCCTTCCATTTCTATGCAATTTTTTTTTGTCACTGCAAGTATTTATCCAATTCACTTTTGAACCATGCTCAGTGATTAGCACTGCTGCCTCACAGCACCAGGGATCCAGGTTTGATTCAACCCTCTGGCGACTGTCAGTGTGGAATTTGCAAAATCTCCCTCTGTCTGCGTGGGTTTCCTCCGGGTGGTCCGGTTTCCTCCCACAATCCAAAGACGTGCAGGTCAGGTGAAATGGCCATGTTAAATTGTTCAGGGATGTGTAGGTTAGGCTCCGTCTGATCACGTTGAATTTATCCAAATGTCCTGTTATAATGTTTTTAATAAAGCTTCTAACATTTTCCCCATGACAGACGTTACAAGTAATTGGAGATAGGCAAGAAGTGAAGCCTTGCCAGCAATGCTCGCATCCGATTTGGAAAAAAATTAAAGCTCCACATATATAAGCTGTAAAATGAGTAGGGTAAGAACAGGCAGAGCTGTCCCTTGTGGGCTGCAGGGTCCAGGGAAAAGTTGTGCTGTCTCCTCCTCATCCCAGGACTCCTGCTTTTCCATCCATTCCATGTGCAAAGTTCCAAAGTCTGCAATTTAACTTTGCCATGATTACCATTCACCACTATCTGTTATATATTCTCCTTATGCTACTTGTGTGTTGTTATGGCAGCGTTCAAATAATTCTTTATAACTGGTCAGTTTTCTTTCAAGGGCATGCCGATAAGGTCACACAGTATCATTTGTACTTGTTCGAAGGTCACCCCCAACCTGACTTCTGATTCCAGTCACCCTAAGTTGCTCTCCCCAGGGCATAATTTTGCTAGTAGGAAAGGGCATGTACAAGACTGGAGAAATTGTGCTTTTGTTTTCTATGTTTCTTAGCAACAATGCAATTAGTGAAGTGATAATTGATCACTTTTATTGGGTTGGCAATGCTCAAATAGGTCCTGTAGTTCAGCACCTCTTGTCTTACAATGATGAGAAGCTGCAGTGATACCACAGTTATGTTTACGAAAGGAAAGTATTTAGCACAGCTTGAAAGTTGCTATTGCAGTTGGAAGGGTTGGTGATACCTGACATATGGAACAGCTGGCTTGCAATAGACAACTGAAAATAATTTGTTTGCCAAAACTACCGTGGTCCAAAATTATGTGAAGATTTGTATGAGCCAACTTAAGTCTTTTCCATTAAAACTGTCTTTTGTCATACCAAGGGTAATGTACCATCAATCTTAACATGGTGCAACATTAATGACCTATTCCTTCAACTTTCTTCAACAAGATGAGTAAACTTTTATACTAATTTTGCCTGGGGCATATATTGACATGATGCATAAGCAATCTGAATTCTCCTGTTCAGTTACAGCGTGCACCTCTTTTCCAGTTATGTCCATGTATGCAACATGTTTCTGCCATTTGGCAATCATCTTGGTTCTCTATTCATAGCCTGTCCGGTGCTTGGCAATGCAGGTTTATCGACTATTTGTCTTGAGATGACTTGCCTGTTTGTTTTGATACTTTTCTCCTTGTAGAGAGATAAAGATGAAGGAGAACTGTTGAGACAAATTACTGAAGTTTGAAATACATAAATTTATTCTTTATGCAGTAGCCAAAGTCACGGGTCTTCTGTACCATATAGTTCATAGTAGATCATACATAAATTTACACCAATCCTAAAAATCTTTATACAAGAGATACTCTAAGGTATTCAATTATCGCAGTCACTTCTACCTTTGTGTGCAGGCGTGTTGCTTTCAGTACATTTGGAGTAAGTAGAAGTGCCATGTTATAAATTTGAAATATTCCAAGTTAATTTTAAGGTACAAAATCACAATATAGACAGTTACATTATAATATCACATTTAAGTAAAGTTAGCTGGGCAGTTTTGAGTTTTCTGGGTTAACCAAGGAACTCCTATCTAAAGGGAGGTTTGGCAGCTTTCTGAAGCTAGACAGTACAGACAGGCAGACTTGAAGATTATTGATACTTCCCAATGAACTGCAGCCAATCGATTATCTCCTTGTGGTTGTATCATGCCCTCTTGAATCTGTTTCCATTATGAAGCTCCATTGTGGCTCCTGTCTAAACCAGTACTGTTCGGAAATACCTTGATGTTCTTTGGGTTGTTTTGATCAGTCATAAGCACCAACCTCCTGGATTTCCTAGTTTGTACTTTCCCATTTTCCCCAAACTTCCTGCATTGTTTGTTTTCTGCAGAGGGAAATGGAAAAGTCTTTTGCAGAAGCAAATAGGACGGAGACTAGTGACAGTTACCAAAGGCAATCGGGCAATAGATAACTATAAGAAAGCTGAAGGAGCTAGTGGGTCCAGACGGAGAGAAATTCAAATTATGGAGAATAGTGGAGAAAGACGTGGTGGAATTGAAAGGAGAGGGATGTGTTAATAGAAATAGTTAGACAACTGAGAGGACATGAAAAGTTCATTAGAAGATCTAATACTACAACCTGCTAGTGTGGGTGTGCCCGAAACTTCGATTCTTCTGCTCCTTGATGCTGCCTGACCTGCTGCGCTTTTCCAGCAACACATTTTTCAGTGCTGGAAATCAAGCCCTGCTAATCTTGGAGTCATTTCAAAAGTTAAAGATTTTAAAAAGTATGCAATGATTTCCCAATCCATTTAACTTTTAGACGCAGTTAAGCACAGACCAGGTTTATGTGCTTAACAAGAATTATTATTTATTTATAAGTATTTAGACAAGCTCCAGGTAAATAATTATGAACTGTTGGCACATAAGTGCTAATTAAAACTCTAATCCCATTATCAACTTGCCCTTGCACCCATGCATGTGTTCAGATGTGAAAAAGAGTGTGGGTGTTATGGATGGAGGGAGTGACAGGGAGTACAGGTCAGTGGTTCCTGAGATGAATTTTCTGATCTTGATACTTCCCAATGAACTGCAGCCAATCGATTATCTCCTTGTGGTTGTATCATGCCCTCGTGAATCTGTTTCCATTATGAAGCTCCATTGTGGCTCCTGTCTAAACCAGTACTGTTCGGAAATACCTTGATGTTCTTTGGGTTGTTTTGATCAGTCATAAGCACCAACCTCCTGGTTTTCCTAGTTTGTACTTTCCCATTCTCCCCAAACTTTATGCATTGTTTGTTTTCTGCAGAGGGAAATGGAACATTGATTCTTGGTCTTCCTTTTCCAGATGTTTCCATTGATTTGCAAGAGGCACAAGGCTCACTCATAGAAAGTCTCTGAATTATAAATTAAAAGTCACAGTTTACAGCAATTGCTGAAGGAAAACTGAAGTGGTTCCATCAGTCTTAGCCAAACTGCCTAACTGTACACTGCCCCTTTGTTCCAGTTTGTCTTCAACCACACTTAACCACTGCTTGTTCAAGCAGTGGTTAATCAGTGCTTAGAATGAGTGTCAGGTTACTTTCAGACCAGGTAGCAATCATTAGTTTCAAAAGTTATTTCTTCTTTTGCAATTAAAAATACAAGGGGAGAAAAAGACATGGTCTTTATAGTAGGAACATGAGAAATGGGAGGAAGTATTGCACATATAATTCCTCAATCCTGTTCCATTCTTTACAATTATGGCTTTAAGATTACTCTTCCCATCCTCCTTCCAAACTTTCCTACCCTGATTTCACTCAGTGATGAGCTATGACAACCTTCTGGCTTAAAGAATTCCAAAGATTTGCAACCCTTTTGAAGTGAAGAAATTTATCCTCTTGATCCTAAGCGCTCACCTCTTCTTCTGAGACTATGACCCTTTGTTCTTAAATTCTCCCTATCCAGGAAAGCAGCAACTTTTCCACTCGAGGATTTCCTAAAGTGGGGTTGCAAACTGAAATTTTTGTTCACCAGTTCCACTGCAGTAAGGGTGTTGTAGACATCCAACCAAGGGCATAGCAGCTGTGCTCCCTCTTTAACAGTCCCCTACTGTGTGGCCTCCCCTGCCCTTTGCTCTCTTGTAGGTCCTCCCTAATTCTCCCTATTAATCACCCCTCCAACTACCCAGTTTGGAAAATCTTATTGCTGCTAAATCTGGAAATTAAAAGATATTGCAGACATCAACAGGGAGAAGGAGAAAAAGCATCCCAGCAAGTGTGGTGACGTGTTAGATGAGGTGTTCCCATGCATTTGAAACCAGTAAAATGATACGTGGCATGACAGTACCCATTCCTGCATTTCCAGTTGTATGTAAATATTGAGACATTGTCAGTTTAGATCCATGCATGCTAGAAACATATTGGTTAAAGAAATTTGTGGGGAAGAAACTAAAACTGAATTGCAGAAGTAAACACTGGATTTTACAGTCTTCCAGTTGTAAGGTTAACTGAGCAAGCCTGGCCGGGGAAATTGGGTCCCCACTAGCTGCTGGATTGTGATCAAGGATCTCAAACCCAAGTTTGCCTATCAAATGTTTCTGATTAAAATCTGAAGAGGGATGTGTAATTGTCTTCAGTTTCGTATTTCAGTATGTCGATATTAATATTGATTAAGCTAATAAAACAAAATGCTAAATTCTATTTCAGGAGAGCCAGATACTCCAGTTGATATTGACACCATCATTCTGGATCCTGAAGCAGAGGTAAGTGACCTCTAAAAGGAATTTTGATACATTAAGAGTTGCAAGTACAGGTTGTTGGGGTGAATGGTATAGTTACTGTAGTTCATTGCTTTTGGTTGAGTTTGTCACCTTCATGTATTTCCTGTTGTTGTGTGGCGTTGTGAACCTGTTGAACTCTGGCAGACGCCCTCTCCTGAGGTTACAGCTCATGGCTGAATATGAGCTCCTCTGGTTGAAGGTGTCTCTGTTCTTCTTCCCACTTGCAGCATCAAATCCTGTGGCATTGACACTGCTGCATTATTCACTAAGTTGCAGTTCAGGTGAAGGTGTTAATATTTATAAATCCCTGGAAGAGGCGATCAGGTCATTTGTGAATTGAAATGGGTAAGGTGCTATTATTTCACAAGCTAATTGGCTGATTCTCCATTCCATTTGCATTTGGGAGCTGAGCAATCCTGGTTATTACTCAGTGAAGACAGGGATCCTTGGTTGATTGGAACCACAGAATTGCGGCTTCCATTTATGTGAGCAGGTGAGTCAGTCGTGCAAATGCTGAACATTTACCTGATGATTCCCTGCACACACACTTTATCCCGGTCCTTCCAAATAGAGTTAGTTTTCTTTTATTAAAACCATTTTTCTAATCGACCTGTTCAGAGATGTTATTACACGCCTCTAGAACAGGTAAGACTTGAACCCAGGTCTCTCAGCCCAAGAGTAGGGACACTACACTGATACAAAAAGCCAATCAGGGAGACCTTCATAGCATTAGTTTTTAAATTTACTGCAAATATGATTCTTGGTGAGTCCTTTCATTCACCATATCTATCTACATTGCACCTCATTTATAATTCTACATAATGCATTAATCTATATCAGAAATTCCTTGTCTGTTGTTAATTGAACGTACAGTACCAAAATATATCAACCCTGCAGACAATGTGGCATTTCCTTTTGCACCCATGTGACCATTTCAAATACTAGGCTGCATCGTGTGAGCAAGGCAGAGTAAAAGTGTGTGAAGTGCTGTACTCCTGTTCTGGAGAACTGAGTTTGAGACAGGAGACCTTGAACTCTTAGCTCTAAGGTGTAACTGCTATTGATAAATGTTTTTATTGAAATTTTATTTTCAAATCTATGGATGCTATCTTAAATTGTGATGAAATATTGATATAATTCGATTTTCCTTTTTGGAAAATTGTGTTCTCATTTCAAACAGTGCTGTCAAGAGCACTCGGATCCCAGGTAAAATGCTTGGACTAAACTCTGTACCTGAATGTACCTTTGACCTGTTCAGTATATAGAAGAATAACTAGCAGCTGAAAGAAGGAAGGGCTTTCACTTCTAATGTCTTTCACAATCCTAATATATTTCAAAAGCCTTACGACCCAATAGAATATTTGTTTTCTAACCAGAAGTGCTCTTACACTGAATGTTTTTTTTTCTCTGTCACCAAATCACCTGCTAGTGGAGTATTTGAAATATTCCCTATAATGTGGAAATTGCACCATTCAATTTGCTCACAAAGTCCAATGAAAAAAGATGTGGTAATGACTAATCTGTACTTGTGATGTAGTTTGAGGGATTGATATTGACGGGGATTTTGGTGCCAGTTACCCTGCTCTTTAAAAGGTACAGAAGAACCTGAACCACAACTTCTGAACTTTGGTGCCAGTGCTTTCAGGTGTGACACTACAGAGTAGTTTTGTTTAGGTTGCTTAACCAGAACAAAGTTAACTAATTTTTAAACTCCTGACGCAGGCAGTCCCTCTGAGGAAGCAATGGTGCATTGCATGTTAAGACTGCCACTCCTTTTTAAGACTTACTTTTCTTTATTTTGAAAGGTTTTATGGTAATTTTAGGACTTGATTGTTCATTGCATTTTGCAGGTTCTTGGCTCACATTACTGCGGTAGCTTGTAAATTAGTGTCCTTTGAAGTGATATGATTTTACATGCAATAAGTTGCCAATTAACCACAACCTTTAATGTTCTCTCCCATTCACATTATATATTCCAAGTAAGCAGTCTTGGATAGTGGATTTTGGTGCAGTTTTCACTTCAGTGCAGCTTTTGTGCTTTTCTAGGATGTTGATCTGAACCACTGCCGGATTGGAAAAATAGAAGGATTTAATGTACTGAAGAAAGTGAAGGTGAGATCAGTTGACATCCCAGGTGTAGTAGTCCATTCTTGTACCACCTCTGCACATCTTAATTGTTTCTATTATAGCCACTGGGTACCTTACTGCTTCATGATGAACAGTAAAGAACCTCAATAAACTGTTCATGGCAGATGACTCGTCATCTCTGTTTAAGTTCTCTTTCACCTCTGTATCCATTATATTCCCTGCTATTACTTAGCTCGTGTATTCAGTGAAATGCAAGAGGTTAGGTGTTGGTATGTTGGGAATTTTCTTGAATCATGACAGGAAGTTGACACATAGAGCTCAACAAACTGCACATCAGAATATCTGTATTCTGAGGTCTCACTCGTTCCTCCCTTAGCCTGGGTATTTTCTGAAATAAAAGTTAGGTTTTCAGTTCTGTTTTTGACAACTGCTCAGACCTGCCATTGCTGCTGAGATTTGAGAGTCCCCTTCAGTCCTCCCATAATGCTGTGACTGCAGTCGTGCTTGTGCCTTGGTGTGAAAAGCTAAGTCCATTGGTGAGCTGGCTGCTCCAGACTTGCCACATTGCAAGTTAGCCTACTTCTGGGGTTTATTCCCATTCCATTATTACCTGTTTATATTTCTATGTGCATCCAGCTTTAAGATCATTGCAATATTGCTGACAAGAGTTGGATATTTGAAACTTAAATTGAATTGATTTTTGTTTGTTGCTGTGAAGATCGATCTTCGGCTGAATTTCTGCCTTTTACTGTATTTTGCTATGTGGTGGTGCTTTCCAGTGTGTTAGGACGGTCTGCCAACTTCTGGCAGGTTTTTTATTAAACCGTCCTGGTTGAGATCATTTAATTCTCTTGGTGTGTCCTGGCATTCCTGCAAAATGTGCTTTTTGATGTGCTCCATTGACATCCTGTTTCACTGTGTGTGTTGCACATTGCTGCTTCAGGAATGGGTTCCAAATTTGGATCTCCTGCTGTCTGTTTTGTTTGAACAGGTCACCGCTCAGGAATGCAGGTCTCAAACTTGATGGTTCAATAGCCAGAAGCTGAAGCTGACTCGTGTCCAAAAATTAAACCTGCCCTGGAAAGTTTGCCACGCGACAGGAATAAGGCAGACATTTTGATGTCCAAATCAAGAAATATGCAAAAATCATTTCCCACCTAAAAGTATAGTCAGTTGTAAAAGAAATGCAATAAGTCAAAACCCTCAATGGAATATAAAATTTAAAGAAATTGAAAGAACTGGAAAGCAGAAACGGAAACCAAAACAGAAGTTTCTGGAAAATCTCAACAAGTCTGGCAGCATCTGTGAGAGATTTAAAAATCCAGCCTTAATGAACTCTGATTTCTCTCCACAGATGCTATCAGACTTATTGAGATTTTCCAGCAGTTTCTGTTTGTGTGGGGGAAATGCAATTAGTAGTTTCAATTTGAGGTCTTGATTTTCAACGCAACTAAATTATTGCTGATCTGCAGAGTGGTATGTCGAAGGAGCGGAAAGTTAAGGAGTATTGGTAGAACTTGTCCTCAAGCAAATGATTTTACAAGATAAACAGGCTGACCTGAATTGCGAAGAGTAAACAGTCTGTCTTATGCTTTTAGTGTCTGAGTGTTATAGATAAAAATTGTTTGGTGCAAGGAAATGTGATGGCAATAAAATCAGCTATGATTAGGTGCAAGTTCAGTGACTTGTAATATGTATAAATAGAGGGATTTGTCAACTGTAATACAAATATGGTTAATTAAGCCTGGTCTTTGTTGAGATTGGGTACCACAGGGTCAAACAGTCTTGACATGCGTGTCTTTGGAGTAAAGAATATAGTTGTTGACATACATAGTATCTTGAGGATTTGGGAATAGATAGACAATGAGAATTTATTTTACATGCAACTTTGAAAGTAGAAAATGGTACACAAAGGAACATGATTTTTCTACAGAGAGCTTGAAAGATACAGAAACAAGCAAATATTGCTTTCTGTGTATAGTTAGGCTAATCACTCAAACTAGGTGTCAGTAAAGAATGTTCGTGTTCTCAATTATCAAGTGTTTGTGCTTATTCAGACATACTGTACTGAATCAGATCAGAGGAGGTCAACAACTAACCGTTATTATATCCTATGAGCCTGTGTGAACACTTCCCTTAGCCAACATTGGCCCTTCTGTTCCTTATTGCTTTGGTATATTGACTGAGTCAAGGGACATCAACAGCACTGTTGTCCTTGCACTTTTCTAACAGGTATGCCTATTTGTAATGGTTTCCAGAGAGATTCCTTTTTAATTACAAAAGGCACTCATGCTCGTTAGCCCACGTGTATATCCTATGCTTAAGTCTTAAACTTCTGCTGGTGATAGACCTGTATCAGTGTAGCCTGGCACACAACATTCTATCTGTGCAGGCCAGCTGGGGATTACACCAATACCAGTTAGATTTGTACGTCACATAATTTAAGGCTATTCCATTCCTTGAAGGCACCATATAGGACACATTGAATTGTCAATAATAGCTAGTCATTTTCATGTGTTTAAGGGATGAACAATTTAATTCACTGGCCAGTCAGCGAATCAGTGCCAGATTGAGATGTGGATGTGAGTTCAGTTTGATATTTTAATTGATATACACAACTTCAATGTTTTCCAATAGTATATCAGGCAGTCAAAGTAAAAACTTTTTTAAAAAAAATTGCATTTCTTCCATGGAATGTTATTTGTTACATTTAATAAATCCTTCAACTGCTTACCAATCCTGTCCACACTCCCATGCATTCATTGCTAAGCATGCATTTCTTTCTCCCCTTGATGTCTGACATTTTGTTCTGGATGTAGTAACACAACCAATCCAATTGTAATGTGTTTATAATAAATGTACATTTGTAGCTGGGTGTTTGTGTTTGGAATGCTGGCCTCTCAAGTGCTTCCTGGTCTCTGGATTTATCCTAGGTACTGTGTCTTCGTCAGAATCTTATTAAGACAATTGAGAACCTTGAGCATCTGATAACACTCCGAGAGTTGGACCTGTATGACAATCAGATCCATCAACTAGAAAATCTCCAGACCTTAAAGGACCTTGAGTAAGTATTAAAACTAATGAAGTTTGTTTCTTTGGTGGTGATTCCAGTGCTTTGCTCTAGTTCTTTTGGTAAGAACATATTGTGTTATCTAGAGTAATCTAGTCCCTTCCAATTTCCCTGCTGTATTCTAACAATTCTAGAAGTTTAATTTCCTCAAGCAACCAACCAATCTTGTTTTGAAATCATTAGCCACCTCTGCTTTCACTACCCTCCAGTACAATAAGAGATCCACTTGATGCTTACCCTATCCCTTCACTTATCTCTTGTTCAAAGCCATAATTCTGTCTCCTATTTGTCTCTTTAGCTAAGGGGAACAACTCTTCTTTATTTACCTTATCAAATCCTGCTATGATCTTCTACACGTGTCAAAGCTTCCTCTCAGTTTTCAATGTTACTACGGAGAGCAATTCTAGCTTACAAATTAAAAGTAAAATACTGTGGATGCTTGAAATCTGAATAAAAACAAAAAATGCTGGAGAACCTCAGCAGGCCTGGCAGCATCTGTGGAGAGACAAACTGTTAACATCGAGCCCAATATGACTTCACAACTGAGGGGAAAGATTGAGAAGATTTTCCAGGTAGAAAAGTACGTTATCAAGAGATGGTTATAGAGTCTGCCCAGGGACCCAGGTAGTTTAAAGTGAGTGGGCAAAAAATAGAGTACAATGTGAGAAAATTTGAACTTGACAGCTTTGACAGGAAGATAGCAAGGCGTATGCTATAAGTGGGTAAAGATTGCGTGACTCAGTCCAGAAAGGTCTTCTGGAGCATGTACGTGAGTCACATAAATTTAGTTTACAGGTACAAGTGATTAGGAAGGCAAATAGAATGTTATCACTATTGCAAGGGGCATTGAATACAGAAGTAGGGATGTTTTACTGCATCTGTAAAGGACTCGAGTGAGATTACATGGAGTACTGTTTAGTTTTTGTCTCCTTAGATAAGAAATTACATTATTGCTCTGAAAGTACTTCAGAGAAGGTTCACATAACTCATTCTTAAATGAAATGCTTATCTTTAGAAATTTTGAACAGGTTTTGGAGTTCAGTTTGTTGAAACATAAAATTTCAAAAGATTTGGTAGAATGATGCTTTCAAGAGACAGAAGACTAAAGATAGAGGGTATAGTTTAAGGATGAGAGACCTCCCTTTTAAATCTGATGAGGGAAATATTTTTGAAGTATCATTAGAGTTGTGGCATTCTTTTCCCCCCGAAGGTAGTTAAGACCAGTTCTTTAAATCTAGTTCAGCCTGGATTAAATTTTTGATTAACAATGGAGATGGGTTACGGGGCCAAACAGGAAACCAGATCAGCCATGAATATGTTCCGAAGAAGTCATGTCAGACTCGAAACGTTAACTCTGCTTCTCTCTCCACGGGTGCTGCTAGACCTGTTGAATTTCTCCAGTATTTTCTGTCTTTAGATCAAACTTGATGTTGAATGATGGACCAGGCTTAAAGGGCCAAATGGCCTATCGCTGCTCCCATGCAGCATTCCCTCTCAATTTCTTTCCTGCTGCTTGGGTCTCCAAGATCCATGCTCAATTTTGATGTCTGGAACTGGAAGTCAATATTGTGATCCATGTGCTGACACTAATTGTGCGCAGGACATGGGAGTGGCTGTATGCACAGCTGTGCAAATTAGAGGGAACATTATCCTATGTTCTGGGCCTTATGAAGGCTCTGCATAACTTTTTTTGCATTTGTCTCCAATGCCTCGACTTATGAAGCCCAAGCTCCTGTATACTTTCTATTTAATCTCTCAATGTGCTCTACCACCTTCAAAGAGATATGTAGTTGATCGTTCAGCTCCTTCTTTCTTAAAAATATTTTTGAACTCTGCCAAGCCATCTATGTTACTTTTCCTCATCCTTGAGGTGAAATGCATCACCTCAAACTCTAATGGCTGTTATCCACCCATTAAATTGACTTGTTTAGCCGTGTCCCATTGCAGTTAATTGATATCATCTTGACTCTTCGCCATCAAATCCAGAGGCTTGTCATTACAGAAACTGTGACAATTTCTCCTCCCACTAGATTACAGCTCTGATCTGTTCATTGTACCACAGATGTGCAGATGACTCCTTTATAAAGTCCACTGATTTCTGGGGAATGGCCCTACACCAATTTGGAGACCGATTCCAGAGATTGGTGGAAACACAACAGATTTTACCAACAGGCAGCAGTTGTTTTTAAAACACTATTTGTTCAAATAGAGAAAGCCCTAAGGTTTTATGCTGTTTCACCATTGGCCTCATTTCTTGCCATTTTTTAAAGCTGTGTCAGCATCTCACCTGGAAACCCTGTCTGTGCATTGCAAACATCCGTGCCTTGGTTGTGCTGTGGAATTGGAGTGATTTCTTGATACCTTTTGCTTCCCTGCAGGATTTTGGATCTCTCCTTTAATATTGTGCGGAAAATTGAGGCTCTTGAGTCTCTGACCAAGTTAAAGAAGCTCTTCCTTGTGAACAACAAAATCTCAAAGATAGAAAATATCGGTCATTTGGATCAGCTGGAGATGCTGGAGCTTGGTTCAAATCGTATCCGGGTAAGTCTAAGCTGGGATGGCCACTGGGACAGAACAAATCCCAGGGGGGTATGTGTTCAGGTAAAAGGCGTAAGTGTCTAATGGAATTCTGATGGCTTTACCTGAGATCATCTGGAACTCTAGTAGCAGGAAAGTATAGTTAGTTACTTGGTGCGTTTCTTGAGTTCCAGATGATCTCAGGTAAAGCCATCAGAATACACTGTATCTTTTAAACTACTGGCTGTAGGAAAGCCTGAGGACATTTTAAACTGTACACTGTTGTACAGGAATTGGAAGATGCTTTTAAACAGTTGTGCATGAGATGATGGTGATGGGATGTTTTGATTAGCTGCAGTCCTTGTGACACTGCTCTCAATGACATTGGAAAAGGGCTGACCGTGATATACATCTGAATCAGAGTAGTACAACTTGGAAGAGAACTGAAACTTTCAGTTTGAGACAGGAGAAATGTAAATGTGTGAAAATCGTATCTCAGTAACTCAGTTTTTGAAGAGGTAGCAGAAGGTTGATGAGGGGCAGGCTATTGATGTGCTGTATATAGTCATCCAAACGGTGTTCAACACAGTCCCACATGATAGACTCAAAGAAAGTTACAGATATGGAATAAAAGAAGCAGTAACAAAGTTGATACAAAACCTGAGGGATAGACAACAAAGAAACCAGGTTAATTAAAATTATTCAGGCGGTGAGAGGTTTGTGGTAGAGATCCCCAAGGGTCAGATTAAGAACCTTTGATTTTCTTTGTCTATGAATAAGCTAGATCTAAGTGCAGCAGGGGGAAATTTCCAAATTTGTAGATGACTCAAAACTTCAGAAAATTGTAAGCTGAGAAAAGAATAATGTGAACTTTACCAGCTTGTCAACACTCCTGGAGTAGGCACAAGGTGGCAGGTGAAGTTCAACGCAGAGAAGTGTACTGTGATTCAATTTGATACAAAGAACGTAGAAAAATAGTAGAAAGTAAGTAATGTACAGAAGTGAAACCTGGGCGCTTATGTACATTGAAGGTAGTAGGATGCTAGACAGAGCTGTTAATAAAGCATGAAGTATTTTAGGCTTTATAAATAGGGGCGTAGAGTACAAGGCAGAGAGTTTATGATGAACTGCAAAGGTGAAATGTCAGCAGTAAGTTTGCAAATGACATGAAAATTGCTGTGGTAAAGAGCAAGAAGGCAGCTTCGGACTACAAGATGATGTAGATGGGCTGGTGAGATGGATAAAACAGTAGCAAATGTAATTTAATTGGAGGATTAAAAAGGCAAGGGAGTATATGAGTGGTAGGATCCTGTGAAATATAGAAGATCAGAGAAACTTTGGTTTGCACATCCATAGATCATTGAAAGCAGTCGGACAAGTAGATAAGGTGGTTAAGAAAGCATATGGGATGTAGTTGCTTCTGCTGTAACATGGTGGCTCCATGCTTGTGCAATCCTGTGTTATAAGAAAATTGTGTAATAGCAGCACCATTTAAACTAATGGGGCCAGAATGGCGTTATAACCAGTTCACACTTCAGAAACCGTTTCCCCAATTTGTCAATCGTGTTATAGCGAATTCACATTAACATCATGTGTATTACAGCAGAATGACTGTACTTGCCTTTATTAGTTGAAGTATTGAACACAATATCAGGGAGGTCATGATGGAGCTGAATGGAATGTTTATTAGGCCAGAGCTGGAGAACTGTGTGCAGTTATGATCACCACACTATAGGAAGGATGTGATTGTACTACAGAGGATGCAAGAGGAGATTCGCAAGGACATTTCACCCGTGAAGAGAGACTAGAAAGGCTGAGGTTATTTTCCTTTGAGCAGAGAAGGCTGAAGGGTTACAATTGAGGGGCGTAGATGGGAAGAAAGCTTGATCCTCATCTGAGTCAAGAACCAGGGGAAATAGATTTAAGCTAAGGGACAGGTGATATGGAAATAATTTGAGCAATTTTATTTTCACCCAGAGGGTAGTGGGCATCTGGAACCCACTTCCTGAAAGGATGGTAGAAGCTGGAATCTTGACATTTAAGAAGTATTTAGATAAGCACTTGTAACGATGTGCTGTACAAGGCCATGGGCCAGGTTGGTGAGAATAAGATTCAAGTAGATAGTCTTGAATCTTGTTTCCAGCATCTGCAGTCATTGTTTTTACCTTGGTGACTGATGTGATGGGCCTTGTGGAAATCTAGAACTGGGAAGTACAATTTCAAAAGAGTTTCAAATGTCTTCCATTTAAGACAGTGATGAGCCCTTTCTTCACTCTGAGGATTGTTTGCCGTTGGAACTCTCTTCTCCAGAGAGCAATCAAGGCTGGATTATTCAACATAGTCAAGGCAGTAATTAGAGTTTCAATCTACAAGGAGTTAAGGGTTGTAGGGGCAGGCAGGAAAGTGGGGTTGAAAAGATGCAAATCAAATTAGTCATGATCTTATTGAATGGAGGAGAAGAGCTAAGCAGCCAATTTTTTTTCCTATACTCTGTTCAGAGTCTCTAGTTTAGAAGACGGTGGGAGTAATCTCTTTTTTAATTTATTTTTCACAGGTTATAGAAAATATTGAAAATTTGAAGAAGCTCAGCAGCTTGTTTTTGGGTAAAAATAAAATCACAAAACTACAGAACCTGGACGGGCTGACGAATCTCACAGTCCTCAGTATACAGGTAATTGCTGACCCTGAGAACAGAGATATTATTGTTCAGTGCATTGAAACAGAGCTGTTTCTTTGGAATGTTTCACTGAGCAATGCAAGTCCGTATTCCTGTCTGTAAACCATGTTTAGCTAGGTGGGCTTTGTTACTGTGAGCTGTTGCTGGGTTCTTTTTTATCTCTTGAATAAACTTGCCAGCCAGTGGATGATCCAAAGTGTACAGACTCGTTTACCAGTGCTCTAAATCTGGAAATGTTTTTATAAGGTTTGCCATTGCTTTGCCCTTTAGTATACCAGGTGCCACAGAAACGTGTCTTAAATCTGCACCTAAATTTTCTGATGCCTAGTTTTTAATCATATGATACTCAACTGCAGCATTCGTGCCAAATTGAAAACAAACTTATGGAAATCTTCAAAGTTTAGTTAGGAGAAACCTATTGATGGCTTTGATCTGGTCAGATCCAGTGCTCAGCAGAGGTGAAGTTTCAGGGATTAATCTGCTACTGATTGCATTCGCTTGATAATGCTTCTGCACAGCTCGTTGGTATTGATGCACGATAACCTTACCTTGCAGAGTAATCGGCTGACGAAGATAGAAGGTATGCAAGGCCTGGTCAACCTGCAGGAGCTTTATTTGAGTCACAACGGCATAGAGGTGATTGAAGGCTTGGAGAACAACGTGAGTCCCTGTTGCAACATGTTAGTTTCTGTGCACTAATTAACACTTCGTGTGAGAAGAGTAGAACTAAAGCATTCAAAATCTTCAGACTGTACAATATCGTCAAACATTCCGTCACCTCCAGTTTGTGGTTAGTTCAGAATGTTATACCAATAGACTGTGCATCTTACACAGTGAAGTGCAGGTATACTGTTCAGGTGATGAGGTCTGTGAATGCAAGGTGATGAAATTGGGATCTGCTAAGGGCTTCACATCTCATGAAGTTCTTCATGGTAGTCACTAACGTAGGAAACATCGAAAACAATGTATACAGTGTCTCTCAAACAGCATAGCGATAAGTAATAATGATTGTGTTTTGAATGGGAGGTAAATGTTGATCAGAACACAGCTGTCATGATATTCCAGTACCGTTGTGGGATCTTGCACATTCACCAGAGATGCAGGCAGAGTCTCTGTTTAACCTCTCATCCTAAAGTTTGTGTCTCCTGACTCTGCAGCTCTGCCTCAATGCACTGATTGTTAGCCTGGATTATGTACTGAATTCTCTGATATGGTGGGCATGGTCCCACTGTGTCCAGACCAACAGTTGTAAGGGATGTTTTGACCTGAGGTGCGTGGCAAGTTTGTCTTGATTTTTAAATCCTTTTTTTTTACCTTTCCTCTTGTACATTACATGCACTATAAAATTCACTGCTCAGTCTATGTAAGTATCATGTTGCATTTGGGGTCAATGGAATTCATTAACATTTAATTGAGATGTGGTCATCACTGGGAAGACTGGCATTAGGTTATGCATTGTCTTCAGGGAATAGTGGAAATTGCCAGGGATCAGTGGTAAGCTTTTTCACGTAGCAAATGTTTAGGATCTAGAGTGCATTGCAGTTTATGTCCACCGCCTTGCTTGTCAGAATAACCTCAAGGTCTTTCTCTGAGTGCAGATCATGTGCCAGGACAATCAAAATTCCACTGTTTGCCTATCACAAGCTGGTGTGACTGCATCTGGTGCTTTCTACAGAGCCATGTTGCCTCATTCCTTGTCTGTTTCTCTGTTCCAGAAAAAGTTAACAACTTTGGATATAGCAACCAATAGGATCAAGAAGATCGAAAATGTCAGTCATCTGACAGAACTTCAAGAATTTTGGGTAGGTTTATTTTAGTCTTGAATAAGCATTCTGATACTGAAGGGTACCACCCCAAATTAGCTTCCTATTTTAGAGGGATAGGCATATAGTAGGCACTGTTGTACACTGATTAACATGCATCTTGAAGAGTGAACTACAGGGAGCAAGGAAAAGGTGGAGGATTGACCACTAATTAATGGTGGTATTCCCATAATAAAGATGGACAACACAAAAGAGGCGGGATATTGCACTGGCGCTTCACTGGAGACTCCCACTGATGATGTTACCTCATAATGGTGACGAAATGTCTGAAACAAACTTTCCAGCTCAGCGAGCTAACTTGCATGCTTATTGTGAACCTGTGCTACACGTCTTCTCAAAAATGGACAACCTAAGTTTAGGAAACCAGGAAATAGAAGCAATTTGAGCTGACATGAAAAATGTTAAAGGCAATAAGTCGCTTGTGCGAATAGTGCACAGGACCACCTAGGACCACGTGGTAGAATGGAGTATAAAGAAGTGGGTGTTTGTCCAAAAGGTTTGGCGATAATCATGCGGAAATTTTAATCCACTTGGGCAAAGATAGTCAAGATGAGTTAATGGAGATTCACAGAATTTCTACCAAGTGGGAACAGGCCACTTGGCCTATCAAGTCCACACTGACTTTCCACAGGGCATCCCATCCAGACCCTCCTCTCACCGCCCCCCCCCCCCCCCCCCCAAAACCATATCCCTGTAACTCTGTATTTCCCAAGGCTAATCCGCCTACCCTGCACACCTCTGTTAGGTCTTCAGTAATTGCCGGTCCACCTAAACACAGTTCATTAAATTTTCTTGTGCTAGTTTCTCAGAGCAGCACATTCTGGGACAAACTCCATTAGACTTGGTATGGTGCCACAAGAGAAGATTAATAACTTTGTAGTGAAAATATCCTGGGGGTCACAGTGATCATAATTAAGTTTTACATTCAGTCTGAGGGAGAGAAGAGTGGGTTCAAGACTAGTATTTTAAACTTAAATAAGGGACATTATAAGAGTTTGAAGGAAGAGCTAGCAAAAGTGAACTGGAATATTGGATTAAGGGAACAAGTAAATACCATGCAATGGTAGAGGTATTTCAGAATGCATAATTGATATGTTTGACTTGAATAAGGATATAATCGTGGAAAACTGAATGGCATGTCAGAAGCTTGGACAGAATATGAAAAGTAGCAAAGAATGATTAGAAGCTTAAGGTAAATCCCATTGTCCCAGAGAACATGGGTATGCTGTCATCAGAAATAACTGGTGGTGGTGTAAGCTGAAGCAAGGGGAGAGGGTGAGAAGGTGAGAAGGAGAGTCTTTCTTTCATGGTAACCTCAACTGATGCAGAAATTGAATCCATGCTGTTAATATCACTCTAAACTACAAACCGGCTATCCAACCCAACTGAGCCAATGGAGTCCCTTTTGATAAAAGATTGCTAAGGAGGGAAAGTTAGCTTATAAGAGAAAGTTAGCTTGAAATATTAAAAACAGTAACC
Organism: Chiloscyllium plagiosum; assembly: GCF_004010195.1. NCBI lineage: Eukaryota > Metazoa > Chordata > Chondrichthyes > Orectolobiformes > Hemiscylliidae > Chiloscyllium > Chiloscyllium plagiosum. The sequence goes on along the minus strand of NC_057722.1, from coordinate 5,632,038 downwards.
GTTTTTATAAATATTCAAAAGAAAAAAGACTTAAAGTGAACATTGGCCATGTGAAACTAAGTCTGAGGGATTATTGGTTATTGCCAAATAAAAACTCGTGGTGCAAGGGTAACATTGGCACAGATAGATGATTGAGGAGAAAGTGAGGTCTGCAGATGGTGGAGATCAGAGCTGAAAATGTTTTGCTGGAAAAGTGCAGCAGGTCAGGCAGCACCCAGGGAACAGGAGAATCGACGTTTCGGGCATAAGCCCTTCTTCAGGAATGAGGAAAGTTTGTCCAGCAGGCTAAGATAAAAGGTAGGGAGGAGGGACTTGGGGGAGGGGCTTCAGAAATGTGATAGGTGGAAAGAGGTCAAGGTGAGGGTGATAGGTCAGACTGGG
>NC_057722.1:5612877-5630463 GCF_004010195.1 Chiloscyllium plagiosum | reverse complement strand
ACCTCTTTCTACCTATCACATTTCCGACGCCCCTCCCCCAGGTCCCTCCTCCCTACCTTTTATCTTAGCCTGCTGGACAAACTTTCCTCATTCCTGAAGAAGGGCTTATGCCCGAAACGTCGATTCTCCTGTTCCCTGGATGCTGCCTGACCTGCGCTTTTCCAGCAACACATTTTCAGCACAGATAGATGATTGGAAAGCTAACAGGAAATGAGGCATAATTGGATCACTCTCTGGTTGCAAAGATATGTTGTGTTGTGTGCCACAATGTTTCTGCGCTTTTCCAGCAACACATTTTCAGCACAGATAGATGATTGGAAAGCTAACAGGAAATGAGGCATAATTGGATCACTCTCTGGTTGCAAAGATATGTTGTGTTGTGTGCCACAATGTTTGCTGGTGCCTCAGCTTTTTACAACTTATATAAAAGGCTGATGAATGGACCAAATGCAGGGTTGCTAAATTTAGTGATGACAACAGATGGGTAAGGGAGTAAGTTGTGAGGAGGACATGAGTCTACAACAGGGTATAGATAAGTGAATGGGACCTGCAAGTGGAGAATGAGAAGTTCACTTCGGTGGGAAGAATGAAAAACTGGAGGATGAGATAAACTGCGAATGACTACGGAAGCTGAGGTGGGGAGCGAGAAAGTGCACAAACCACACAAGTTAGAATGCTGGAGCAGCACATCATTAGAATGCTAATGGGAACTATATTTTATGGGAAGGAATTGAACATAAACGTAAGGGCTTAATGTTTGGTACATAAGACGTTGGTGAGACCACACCTCAGGTACTGTGTGCAGTTTTGATCTCTTTATTTAAGGAAGGAAGAATGAAAAGAGAGCTTTTTATCTAAATGGTGAGAGATTGTAGAACAGTTGAGGTGCAGAAGGATCTGGGAGTTCTTGTGCATGAATCTGAAAAACGGCTAGTGTGCAGGAATGCTAATGGAATGTTATGGTTTATTACAGGAGGAGTTGAGTCCTCAACGTATATAGGGCTCTGGTGAGACCACATCTGGAGTGTCGGTCACCTTTTTTTAAGGAAGGATGTAAATGCATTGGAAGCAGTTCAGAAAAGGTTTTTGAGACTAATGCATGGAATGTGTTGGTCTGTTAGCTCATTTGGCTGGATAGCTAATTTATGATGCAGAGTGATGCCAATAGCACGGGTTCAATTCTCACACCAGCTGAGGTTGCCATGAAGTACTCTCCTTCTCAACCTCTTCCCTCATCTGAGGTGTGGTGACCCTCCAGTTATATCACCACTGTCATCTCTCTCTAGTGACAATGCAGCCATAAGGTCGTTTGGGGCTGTGGTGACTTTACCTGGAATGATTGGGTTGTCTTTTGAGGAAATCCTGGGCAGGCTGACATGTGTAAGAATAAGAGGTGACTTGCTTGGAATACAAGGTCAAGGATGAGTGCAGTGGAGTATTCAAATGCAAGCCCAATAAAAGTTTAGAGTAATCATTGAGTTGATGGTTAGAATGAAGCAGGTAATATTGTTGCACAAGTTCTGGGTCAAACAAAAGCCAAGACTTTCATAGTCTGGTTCACTCTGAGGAAATGGGTTTGGAGGAATTCATGCATCAGCCAAGGTGGACATTATTTGTTGGTCATCAGGCTGGAAGCCACATTGGAGGGATTTGAACAGTGAGGGGATCCAAGCCTGCAGGAACTGCCGAGCAGTATGTGGTTTAAGACGATGGCTGGTAGTTATGAACGGCAGAAAGGCGATGCCTGAGGGGAGAGAGAGAGACATAACTAATACTAGCAAGCATGGGAAATTATGCTGATAGTGCCAGCTAAAGATTTTATGGGCATAATGCCCTCCTTCCATGATTATTTCAAATTCAGTTACTGGATAACCAATTACCTTCAGATTGACTGTCTGCCTTGTGTTTGAACAGTTTCTCTCCCTTGAATTTTCAGATGAACGATAATTTAATTGAGCAGTGGAGTGACCTTGATGAATTGAAGAATGCCAAAGGTTTACAGACAGTGTACCTTGAGGGTAATCCACTGCAAAAGGACCCACATTATCGGCGGAAAGTCATCTTGTCTCTCCCCTCTGTGCGACAGATCGACGCAACCTTTATCCGATTCTGAAAGGGAAGCAGCTTCTTATCACTGACTCATTTGGAGGAAGCTCCATGTGTTTTACTTGACTGAGGCTCTTAAAGTATTTGATAAAAGTACTAAATTATAGCTAAATAACTCTATGCATGATTTTGTTATTGATTCCTGTCTGACATCTTGTGTGCAGCAGCCTTGCACAATTTCTAAGGTGACTCATCCTTGGTTTGTGAGGGGCAAATGAGTCTGTTTTGTTTTGTATGGAATGAATATTAAAGGCACTGAACTGCATGGATTGTACCCATTGTATGGTCCGCAATTCCAAGAGGAATGAAGAAGATGAAACATTCACTCATGTGACACATAAAAGTCTCAGAAAAGTTAGTAGGTTACTTTGCAATGTGTATTGACTGCGACTTGTAACCAACAGCTTTCCAATAATGGGCAATAGTGCATGCTGCCTGTAATATTCTCACAGAATATATGTGCTGGGTTATGCTACTCATAGAGATATAGCTTACTTTCAGTTCCCTTGATTCACTCAGTCACAATAATTGTTTAAATTGTTTGCTCTCCTGTCAGCACTGCTCCCAATCCAGAGTAATGGTTGGTGTGCACTTTCCCTGTATAATTTTGTCTCCACCTTACTCACCTGTCCACGCTGCACAGCTCCTCTGAGCTAGCCTGATACTGGCAGTATCCTGAACTCAGGAAATGACATGGTCCCCAAGCTGGAGTCTGGTATTAAATGGATACTGTACATGGCTGGCGTGCAGTATTACAGAAGCTGATTCATGAGGTCACGTTACAAAAAGGAGTAGAGATTGGGGCAGAAGGAAAAGTAATTCTGACTTGGGGTGTGTTTAATGGTAAAGAAATGGAAGCTGTTGTGTTCCCAAATACTACTATTGCAATAATGAGAACAACAAACTACCAACATTGTGACCTGAGGAACTCAGGTGCCCAAGGAGTCTCGGTGTAACAGAACTTCAGGAGTCATGAGAGCAAATAATCCCTTTATGCATGATGCCTTTAAAAATAACTAAGAGAAATGTTGAGTGTATCGTGTTGCATTTTGGCTCTTAATTTCTGGCATGAATTCAAATCTAGCCCATCATGATAGAAAAGCAGTCTCTACATATTGCCTGTGGGTCTGCCATGTGGGATGCATGTCACCTGACTTAACCTGCTTCTTGGCAGATGTCTGCTCCAGTGTACTAGGGCTAATTTGCCATCTTATCCTGGGACTCAATGTTTAGAGTTGAGGCTGAACGTTTTCTCACTAACTTTGATGTTTAGCAGCCTTTCTGTAGCCAGACAGTCATTATTGCCTGTGCAGTAAGAGAAATGAAGTCCACATCCACGTGGGGCTATTTGGCTAATCTTGTTCATGCCAATACCAAGGCACCCAGATCCCTTTCTAATCCCAGCTTCCTGCATATGACCCATAGCCCTGCAGCTTACAGCACTTAAGGTGCAGATCCAAGTACTTTTAAGAAGAGTTTAGGGTCTCTGCATCCAGCACCAACTCGGGCAGCAAATATCAGACACCCAACCCCTCTGTGTAAAAACAAATGTTTTTTCCCTCCGGTCCCCTCTAATCCTTCTGCCACTTTGCTTGAATCTACGACCTGGTTTTTGAACACTCTGCCAAGGGAAACCGGTTTCTCCAGTCTACTCTTTCTCCACCCCTTCACAATTATGTCATCTCACGGCCTTCTTTGTTTTGAAGGAAAATGACCCCAACCCTCCAATCCCTCTTTGTAACTACAATTCTCCACTCTTGGCAACATTCTAGTAAACCACCTCTGCACTCCCTCCAGAACAATTACATCTTTCCTTTAATATGGTGACCAGACCTGCATACAGTACTCCAGTTGTGACTTCACCACTGTCTTATACAGTAACATCATCATTATATCCCTACTTTTGTATTCTGTACCTCTCCCAATGAAGAACAGCGTTCTTTCTTTACGGTTTTACCTACTTTCGCTGCTACCTTTAGGGACCTGTGAACTTGCCAAGATCTCTCACTTCATCTACCACTCTCAGTATATTCCCATTTATTGTGTACTCCCTTTTACTGATTGAGCTCCCTAATTGCACTGCCTCACACTTATCAGAATTGAACTCCATCTGCTACTTTTCTGCCCACTCCCATCTATATCATTTTGGAGCTTAGAGTTATCTTCTAGACTATCCAGTACACAGCCAACTTTTCTGTTGTCTGAATTTCCCAATTGTGCGCCCCCTACAATCAAGTCCAAATGGTTAATGTATAAAACTAGCAGCAGAGATCCCAATACAAAGCCACTTGAAACAGCTTTCCATTTACCGCTATTCAACAGTTTTCTGTTACTAAGCCAACCTAGCATCTTAAAATCCATGTGGACAACATCTACTGAACTGTCCTCATCAATCCTCCTTGTCACTTCCACAAAGAATTTAATCAAATTTGTTAGGCATGACCTTTCCTTAACTAAGCCATTCTAACTATTCCTGACTAGTCCAGGCTTTTCTAAGTGACAGTTTATCTGAGGTTTTAGGATTTATTTTAACAATTTGCCCATCACCAAAGTAAGATTAGCTGTCCTGTAATTGTTTTGCATTTCCTTTTTAAACAACAGAATCACATTTGCATTCGTTTAATCTTCTGGCACATCACCACCTGCTTAGTGAAGATTGGAAAATAATCCTCAGCATCTGCTATTTCCTCCCTCACCACCTTCCACATCCTGGGAAACGAGCCATCAGGCCCTTTCGACTTATCCACTTGAAAGGTTCCACCTCTAACGCTTTTTCTCTCGATATGATCATTTTTGTCTAATATTTCACATTGCTCCTCTTGGATTATTGTATCCACATTAACCCTGTCCTTTGTGAATACAGAAACACAAAATTTATTTAAATTCTTCACATACCCTCTGCAACTTCACACAAGTTCCCTTCTTCATCTCTGATAGGTCCCAGGTTTTCCTTAGATATTTTACCAGTATACAATATTTATGGATTTTCCTTAATCTTGTTTGCCAGTATTTCTTCATGCCATCTCTTTTGATTTCCTTATTTCCTTATTTGATCATTTGTTTAAAAAAGTTTTCCTGGACGCAGTACATGAATTTTCACCCTCAATGCACCTTATACTACTTGAAACCCAGTTGATATTACCTCCTATTACTGTCCTGTATTCCTGCAGTTGAGAATTGGCCTAGATATGTACTTGTATTTCCTTCTATTTACAGTCTGTAGTATACTGCTAACAGTGTGACTGCTTTTTTTATTCCTGAACTCAACCCATAAAGCCTCATTTGTTAACCCGTTTCCTATATCATCCCTTCTCACAACTGTAAATGATTCTTTAGCCAATATAGCTCGTTTTTCTGTAATGCGTGTTTTGTTAACACTAATTCACTGTAATGCAATTGACGAATTGGTGACGCTGTTTCTAAAGTGCAAACTTTTAAAACGTGTATTGACTGTAATGCGATTATATCAGCAACTCTTTAAGTGCTGTTTCAAAAGTGATTTTTTTTTCTATAATGTGGGATTGCACAAGAACACAACTGCATTATAGAAAAACGACTTGTACTGCTACCCCTCCTCCTTTTTGATTACCCACTCTATCATGCCTGAAAACTCTACATCCAGGGATATTGAGCTGCCAATTCTGCCCTTTTAGCCAGGCTTCTGTAAAAGCAGTGACATGGTGTTGTCCTTTGTTTATCTATGATAAAGGAGAAAGCATCTGAGACAACAACAACCCCAGGATGAAATCTCCCGGCAAGCGAGGAGCAGATCCCAGGCTTAATCCCCAGTCCACACTTACTAGCTGAGTCGAGGGTCCAGGTTTATGGCTCGGTCTGGGCACCTAGCTGCAGAGGTGGCAACGGCAGCAAGTTTGGTCCCAACGCAGGACCCTGTGGCACTGATGGCTGCATCAGCGATGTTGGCTCAACATGAACTCGTGCGGTGGTGCTAGCACAAGGAAAGATGGCGTCAGAGAGTGGGGGCTCTTTGTTCCAGCGTTGGCAGCGTGGCAAAGTGCGATTGCAGGTGTGTAGTCGGTTTTGCAGCAGGGACTCGAGGTATCGTGCTGGAGGAGCCAGGATCCCGACCCATGGCTGAGCTAGAAGTGGGAGCTGTTCCATAGACCATGCAACTCTATTGAGATAAGACTACAAGACTCTTGTTTTATTTTTCTGGCCCTATATTCTGTGTTTTGGTGTTTTTTCTGTGTTTTAAGATGGCATCAGGGAGTGGCGACACTAAACAACCGTATTTGTGATAAATATACATGACAATAAATCAAATCAAATCTGTGCCATTAATTCATCTGCCTTCTTTGTAATAGTGGTCGCTCTGCTACAATGTGTTGCGTTTCTTTGCAACCTCCTGCTATGGAAGATCGCACTATGGGAAATCCCTATAGAAATCACGCTGTAGAAGGTTGTGTTGCAGCAAACCTGGTATACCTGTTCAGCAGAAAGTTTGCATTACGCAAACATCATCCATAATTCATCAATTGTGTTCTAGAAGAACTATCTGTACTCCAATTGCTATACCTGCCTGTAATCTACCTCCTACTACTTGGCCAATTTCCTAACTATTATCGATCTTCCTCTGATTCTGTGAGCTTCAGCTTTCATTTCCCGTGAGGGAGTGGGAATGGAGTCATGGTGGTAATGTCACTGGACCAGTAATCCAGAATGTCAGGCTAATATACCAGGAATATGGGTTCAAACCCCACCATTCGCAGAAAATGACTTTTGAACTCAATAAATATCTGGCATTGAAAAGCTACTGTAATCCTCACTGCCATCCCAACAGAAGGACTGATCACCCTTCTGGCAGATTTCAGTGTCAGCTATGGCCATGACTCCAGTATCTGGATCTCTGATCACTGGGGACCCAGGCTGGCAAAAAAGGCCATGTAAATGATGTCCTCCTGCTGACAGCATATGCTCAGCATTGCCTCATTTTAATATACACACTCTTCCACCAGGAAGGCAAATGCTAAACCATGCAGAGGAATCTGGATCAAAACACCAGGACTTTCTGGATTGTCATTGTTAAAGATCACTTACCTAAGTGATGTCTGGATCACTTAATCCTTGCAGGGGGTGCCAATTCCTGCTGGGCAGATCATTCACTTATTCAATCACAGATGAGTATCCACAAGCGTCAATGTTTATGAACTGAGTTCACTAAATCAGGATCGGGACTGGGGGCTTTGGCTGATTTTTCTTTTTCTCTCTCATTCCGGAGGCCTTTGGCTTCTTACTGGCTTCTGCCAGCCTAAAGTTAAAAGTCACACAACACCAGGTTATAGTCCAGCAGGTTTATTTGGAAGCACTAACTTTTGAGACACTGTCTCTTCATCATGAACCACCAAATAAACCTGTTGGACTATAACCTGGTGTTGTGTGATTTTTAACTTTGTCCACCCCAGTCCAACACCGGCATCTCCGAATCATGACAGCCTAAAGTTAGCATTTTTTTTGTTCTTTCATGGGGTGAGGGTTTTGAGGGCTTTTGTTGCCTGTACCTGATTGCCCTTGTACTGAGAGGCTTGCCAGCTGTTTCAGAGACCAGTGAAGAGTCAACTCTGCTGCTGTGGGTCAGGAGCTGCATGTAGGCCAGACCAGGTAAGGACACCGGATTTGCTTCCCTCAAGGACATTTGTGAATCAGGTAGGTTTGTAAGGACAATTGGCAATAGTTTCATGGCAGGAGAAAGTGAGGACTGTAGATGCTGGAGATCACTGTCAAGTATGTGGCGCTGGAAAAGTACAACCAGTCAGACAGCATCCGAGGAGCAGGAAAGTCGATGTTTCCAGCACAAGCTCTTCATCAAGAATAATTTCATGGTGTTCATTATAGAGCCTAATTTGCAGCAACTTCGAGGTATTGTTATGGACTAGTCATTGAGAAATTCAGTTCTGTGGGGTTAGAGGTTCAAATTCCACCATGGCAACTGGTAGAATTGAAATGAAAAAGCAGCTGGAATTATCATCTCTACGATAGGCAGTTGCCTCACTTCCCCTGGTCAGTGCTGTAATTCTGTGCAAATTTGCTTCTGCTCCACCTAATGGTAGTATTGGTCTCAAACGCAGCCCTCCAAAAAAAGATTGAGATCAAATGTAAAGTTGCCATAGCCCTACTCTGTTCTGAGAGAGACAACTGGTCTTTAACCTGAGGGTCACCATGTTTCAGACAAAGCGAGAGTTTGAGGAGAGTCCGTCATGATAACCTCAGCCACTGTGGCAATTGAACCCCTGCTGTTGGCATCACTCTCCATTGCAAACCAGATGTCCAGGCAATTATGCTAACTTGCTAACTGACACCACCACAACCAACTGATACCACCTCAACCAACCAAAGTTAAAAATCTCACTACACCAGGTTATAGTCCAACAGGTTTAATTGGAAGCACACTAGCTTTCGGAGCATCGCTCCTTCATCAGTGGCACTGGTGTTGTGTGATTTTTAACTTTATACACTGCAGTCCAACGCTGGCATCTCCAAAACATGTCAACCAACCAACACCACCTCCCCGCCCCAACAGACTGTGGTGAGTTTGAAATTAGAAAATCTAATCTGAATGAACAAAAGAGATGAATTTAGCAGTACAAGTTTTGAACAGGTTGCAGTCTGAAGTCCTCGGATTTACTTACGTAAACCTTTGAAGACGACTGAACAAGTCAAGTAGGCAGTTAAAAGGCATATGGAATTCTTGGCTTTATTACAAGATGTTTAGGACAGAAATTATTATGCTCAACATTTTAAAAATAAATTCTGGTATATCAAATTCAATTCTGGATGTCTCACTTCAGTGAGGATACCTTCGAAAGGGTGCAGAGGAGATTTACTTGAATGGTACTAGAGGGAAGGGGAGTTGAGGTTCAAGTTCCACCATGGCAACTGGTAGAATTGAAATGAAAAACAATCTGGAATTATCATCTCAATTATCAGCAGTTGCCTCACTTTCCCTCGTCAATGCTGTAACTCTGTACAAATTTGTTTGTGCTCCACCTAGCTCCAGTAAACTTGAGAATATGAGGTTGTTTTCTTTAAAGTAGAGAATGTGAAGATATTTGATCAAAATGTTCAAAACCCATGAAGGGGTTTTGACAGAGTAAATAAGATAAACTGTTTCCAGTGGGTCAGTTAATGGAGAACACGCACTGAAGGTGATTGGCAGAAAGACCCAAGGTGGCGAATTGGTCTGATTTGGGCCATTCAATCTGAAAAGGTGAAGAAAGCAGATTGTATATTAACATTGAGAAAGAATTGGGTACTTGAAGGGGAACGGTTACAAGAACAGGGGATTATAACTCATAGAATAGATCTTTCAAAAGGCCAGCAAAGTTGTGATGAGCTGAATAACCTCCAAAATCATTCCTCGATTCTATTGGAATTTAGAAGCTGGAGTAATCTTGAGAAATCCCAGCCCCACATCCACTCCATCAGCAATTCCATCTAGCCCCATCTCTGTGATATTGCCTACCTCTGGCCTTCTCGCAACCCATCTACTGTTAAGAGGCAACTATATCACTGCGGATGTGGAGACACTTGTAGGCCAGATCAAGTGAGAACATCCGATTTCCTTCCCTAAAGGATATTAGGGAACCGGATGAGTTTTTACAACAAGTAGTGATAGTTATCATGGTCACCATTACTGAGACTAGCTTTATATTTCAGATTTGCTGTTTGAATTTAAATTCTACCAGACACCATGGTGTGATGTGAACCCATCACTGCAGAACAGAAATATTGGTCTCTGAATTAGTTATAAAACAGAAGGAGCTGGAGTTTCAGCAGGTCTGACAACATCTGTAGAGCAAGAGAAATTGAGTTAATGTTCTGTTCCTGATTTAGTTCTTCGTAACTGCAGGGCTTCTGAGTTTCTAAGAAACCTTTTCTTTTTGTTTCAGGCACCTGCAGTATCTTACTTTTATTCCTTGATGTGCTAGAGTCATAGAGTCACACAAGATGGAAACAGACCCTTCGGTCCAACTGATCCAACTAGATCACTGGCTGATTTGATTGGAATCATGGGCTAATTTCATCGGGATCACTGGCTGATTTCCTTGTCTCTACCCCATGCATTGAGGGAATGCTGTGAAAGTCCAGAGAGAGTAAAAGCAGTAATGAGTCCAGTTAACTCAATTTAGGTGTACAATATATACAGACCAGGTCATTGTAATCAACATTATCTGTCATTTTAAAGCACTGTTCAGAATGCGGACACTGTAGAATAATGACATTCCACAAATAGCTGAAGCTGTATAGTAAGCTAGAAATTAAGACAAAAGATGATAGGAGATATAGGGGCAAGTCAGGCACAGGCAGAGGAAAGGGGTGGGAAGGTGAGGAGGTTTGAGTGGGAAAGTGAGGAACTGAAGGGAGAGCAATAGATGAGGCATGGAGAAATGGATGGAGTGCTGAATTCAGGGCAGAGTATGAGGGAAAGGAAGAAGGAAGTCGGAGAGGAGATGAGGGAAATGGCAGGGATCAGAGTGTGAGGTGGGAACAGGAGGTTGATGGAGGACTAGAAATGGCAAGGGATGAAGCATAGCAGTGTGGGAATCACCCAACACCATGAGGTAGAGACTGTTGGCGCTCCATGTGGGTTGGAGGAGGGGGCATGCTGAGACTCACTCCAGACACTGGGACCAGTTAATACAGCCCTGTATCATAGAGAAGAGGGGCAGAGGAGCATGGTAGGAGCCTGCAGATCTGGCGGGGGGGCAGGCTTCACCACATTACAGGGAGCCTTGTGGTACATCCTGTGCTCCTCCAGACTGGGTGCAGTGGCCTTGCAGGAGGGGCAGGGTGTTCAGCACCAAGGGTTGGGTGGAAGGTGTGTCTCGGCAGGACACAATTCCTAATGCTTTTCGTTGGGCACCTGAGAGTGCCCTTGATCATGAGCATTACCGTACTGTCTCCTCCCTAATTCTGTTACCCCCACCAGCCCCAGAACCTTGGGTCTTTATATTCCCAAAATTCTAGCATCCTGCACCTTCCCAACTTTGTTTGTTTCATTGCTTTTCCTCACCCATTTTAACACCTTGTCCTTTAGCTCTATCAAAATTTTGTCTGATTTGTGAATTGTTTTACATTATAAAAATGAGCGTGATTTGTAATGTTAGCCATTCAATAGGATTGTGGCTAATCTGTACGTTTGACCCCATCCGCCCACCTTGATTACAGAAAATTCCCCCTGAAAATTCCTGAAATTTTCAATTGACCTTTAGGCTCAGCAGCTTGAGGTGAGACTCGGGTGAGTTCCTTATTTCCAGGATGTAGAGTTGCTTCCTGTCACCCTGATTCCTGGGATGAAGGGTTTGCTTTCTGAGGCAATGTTGACCAGGTTGAGCCTTCACTCTTTGGAGTTTTGAGGAATGAGAGGTGATCTTATAGAAACATACGGAAGGTTCTGAGGGGACTATACACTATGGATCCCTGGATCACGTTCTTCCCCCATGGGAGAGTGTCAAATAGGGAAAACATGATGAGGAGAAATTTCTTCCCTGGAGGTATCCGCTCTTTAGAATTCTCTTCCACAGAGAGCAGTGGAGGTTGAATCATTGAATATATTCAAAGCTAAATTAGATTTAGATTTTATTGTCACATCTATTCAAGTCCATTAGTACTGTGAAAAGTGTCTAAAGTTGCCACACACAGGGCCATCTTTCAAGGGTACCTTGATGCAAAAAACTCAGGTACAATATAGTAAAAGAAACGAAGTTAAAATCTAAAGCAATACAGACCTTCATAGACTTTGTAAAATAAAAATAAAGAAATTAGATAATAGTTAACATGAAAGTCCTTCTTAATATAAACATTTTTGATGGACAAGGGAGTTGAGGGTTAAGGAGGAGCTGACTGGAAAGTGAAATAAGGTCATAATCAGATCACCCATGATCATATTGAATGACTGAGCAGGCTTGAAGGGCCGAATGGCCTATTCCCTCTTTCCTATGATCTTGCAGCATCGATCCTGAACAGTCTATTTTTAAATGTCTGCCTCCTTTTCCTTTCCAATGCTGTCCACTGGAAGAAACCAGTTTCCATCTGTATTGGCTACTTCAAATACACCTAACACCTCCATTCTGAAGAAAAGTCATATTGGACTCTTTGTTTCCTCTCTCCATAGATGCTGCCAGATCTGCTGAGTTTCTCCAGCACTTTGTCTTTTTAATTTCAGATCACCAGTCTCTGCAGTATTTTACTTTCATCAACACCTGGATATGATCATCCATAATCTCCTTCACACACGGTGTAGTCTCTACAGTATAATTGAATTGGTGATGATTTGACGGTCACAGAAAGAGCTTCCTTTAGTGACAGTTCCAGTTTGATGTGTTGCTCATCTCTCTCTCTCTCTCTTTCGCTGCTCCATGCAAACTAAGGGATTGTTTGCACACCAGGAGGGTGCACTGTTGAACAAACAAGAATTTCCTCAACACTGCTGATACTTCCTTGCAGACCGACACTTCCTCACAGTCTGTTTGTGCGTGCGAGGCAGAGCATTAATCCAGAGCACGGCTCTGGTGTATGGGTCACAGTGTGGTGTTCTCTGGGAGACATATCGCCAGCACCTTACTGAATGAAAGGTTCACAAGACTGCATGATGGACAGAACCTGACAAGGTAGGGAATCATTGCTAATATTTATTAGCAAATAATTGCACTGCAATCCCGAGAGTGAAAACTTCAGCCTGCATTTTGCAGGCAGGTGCTTTAGGAACTAAAGACATCCCTAAAGAGTGAGTTTAAATGTTGAGACAGGGAGCAATGATTCTGCCCGGGTGGTGAGTAGTTGAATTTCTCATCTGGGTCTTTGCAACAAGTAGAAGCCCTGCTTCAACACCCTTTATATTTTCTAATCAGAGATGTTATAAATGCTCCGAGCTATTTAGGTTTCTTCCAGGTGTTCAAGTTCCAGCTGAAATTTGCCAAAACTCCTTCAATGCATTGTGCCATCAATTAACTGAAGTGAATACAGAACGTGTGGAGGCTGGACTGTTTGTTTGAGGTGGGACAGATTACTTTATGACTTTGGGATATGTTATGACACTCCTCTGTGGCACTTTTATATTCCGAAGTGGATCTTGAGATAGGGTACTGCCATTGCACCATAAGCGCACCCTGTCAGATTATGTTGTTTGTTGATTAATATGCATGTCTATTTGATGTTGCGGTGTGAGGGTTGAGTTGAGGGAAGAGTGTATTGTCACATAAGATGATACTGGCACGGGACCCAGGTTCTCGTGTGCCTGTGTCAGAGACCACTGGGGATATCAGTTGGGTGTCCTCTTTAACTTCATGTATCAGGGCATCATTGCTGTTGTTTGTAGCAAGAGAGACGCTGTTTGTTTGAATGTCACCAGTGCTTCCCAGGCTCTTTCCTCTTTGAAAATTATTGTAACCGCTCAGAGAACATGGGACACTGAGGTGGGCTTGGTGAAAAATGACTGAAAGTGAAGGACTGACCTGCTAGAGTAGGGGGGCAACATTCAGGAGTTGGTCAGAGGTCCACAGTAAATATTGCTGCTTTGAGTTTGCGACATCAGCATTTCAGCTCACCACACCTCATTTTGGGAATCCCTACCGTGTGGAAACAAGCCATACCGACCCTCTGAAGAGTATCCCTCCCAGACCTGCACCCCTACCCTATTACCCTACATTTCTCCTGACTAATGCCCCTAACCTACACATCCCTGAACACTATGGGCAATTTAGCATGGTCAATTCTACCTAATCTGAACATCTTTGGACTAAGGAGACATGGTGCACAGTGTATGGAGAGGGGGAGACACTGACCTAGAACTCAGGAAGCATATCTTGACTTTGGATGGGGTGCAGTCCAGATTTATCAGAATCTTAGCATCATACAGATGTACAGCACAGAAACAGATCTTTCCATTCAACTTGATCCAGGCCAACCAGATATCTTAAATTAATCTAGTCCCATATCCCTCCAAACCCTTCCTGTTTATATAGCCAGCCAGCTGCCTTTTAGATGTTGTAATTGTACCAGCCTCCACCATTTCATAAACGCAACACCCTCTGCGTGTAAAGGTTGCCCCTTAGGTCACTTTTAAACCTTTCCCCTTTCATCCTAAACCTATGCCCTCTAGTCTTAGACTCCCTATCCTCGGAAAAAAACCCCTTGGCTATTCACCCTATCCACGCTCCTAATTATTTTATAAACTTCTATAAGGTCACCCCTCGGCTCCGATGCTCCAGGGAAAATAGTCCCAATCTATTCAGCCTCTCTCTACAGCTCAAACTCTCCAAAACTGGCAACATCCTTGTAAATCTTTTCTGAAACCTCTCAAGTTTAACATCATCTTTCCTATAACAGGAAGACCAAAATTGAACGTAGTATTGCAAAATTAGCCTAACCATGGATAACTGGGGAGAGAATAGGGCCCGTCAAAGATCAACAAGGCAGCTTATGTGTGGAGCCGCAGGAGATGGGGGAGATACTGTAGGGATTCTATGATATTAAATGGTGGAAGAAGCTCAAGAGGCTTTTTTGAGGTATTTTAGGTTTTGGAAGTGATTTCCTCGAATTCCACAAGGTCAATCTGAGACTGGTACAGTTGGGAAAAGGAGTGAGTCAAACAGTCAGGACAGGCAGGGACAAAGCAGAGAACAAGGTAGAACTGAAATTAAACTGCATTTACTTCAAAGCAAGAGGCTGAACAGGGAAGGCAGATGAACTCAGGGCATGCTTAGGAACATGGGACTGGGATATCATAGCAATTACAGAAACATGGCTCAGGATGGACAGTTCTGGCAGCTTAGTGTTCCAGGATACAGATGCTATTAGAAGGATAAAAAGGGGGTCAAGAGAGGAGGGAGAGTGGTGTTTTTGTTAAGGGATAGCATTACAGTTGTACTTAGGGAGGATATTCCTAGAAATACATCCAGGGTAGTTATTTGGGTGGAACTGAGAAATAAGAAAAGGATGATCACCTTATTGAGATTGTATGATAGACCCCCTAATCGTCAGCGGGCAACTGAGAAACAAACTTGTCAGGAGATTTCAGTTGCCTGTAAGAATAATAGGGTGGTTATGGTCGGGGATTTTAACTTTCCAAACGTAGACTGGGACTGCCATAGTGTTTAGGGTTTAGATGGAGAGGAATTTGTTAAGAGTACAAACAAAGATTTCTGATTCAGTATGTGGACGTACCTATTAGAGAAGGTGCAAAATTTGACCTACTGTTGGGAAATAAGGCAGGGCAGGTGACTGAGGTGTCAGTGGGGGAGCACTTTGGGGCCAGCGACCATAATTCTATTAGTTTTAAAATAGTGATGGAAAAAGATAGACCAGATCTAAAAGTTGCAGTTCTAAATTAGAGGAAGGCCAATTTTGACGGTATTATGCAATAACTGTCAAAAGCTGATTGGGGGCAGATGTTCGCAGGTAAAGGGACGGCTGGAAAATGGGAAGCTTTCAGAAATGAGATAACGAGAGTCCAGAGACAGTATTTTCCTGTCAGGGTGAAAGGAAAGGCTGGTAGGTGTAGGGAATGCTGGATGACTAGAGAAATTGAGGTTTTCGTTAAGAAATAGAAGAAAGCATATGTCAGGTATAGACAGCAGAGATCGAGTGAATCCTTAGAAGAGTATAAAGACAGTAGGAGTATACTCAAGATGGAAATTAGGGGAGCAAAAAGGGGACATGAGATAACTTTGGCAAAGAGGGTTTTTATAAATACATTAAGGACAAAAGGTAATTACGGAGAGAATAGGGCCCATCAAAAATCAGCAACGCAGCTTACGCGCGGAGCCGCAGGAGATGGGGGAGATACTAATGAGTATTTTGCATCAGTGTTTACTGTGGAGAAGGACATGGAAGATATAGAATCTGGGAAAATAGATGGTGACATCTTGAAAAATGTCCATATTACAGTGGAGGAAGTGCTGGATGTCTTGAAACGCATAAAAGTAGATATATCCCCAAGACCTGATCAGGTGTACCCTAGAACTCTATGGAAAGCTAGAGAAGTGATTGCTGGGCCCCTTGCTGAGATATTTGTATCATCGATAGTCACAGATAAGGTGCTGGAAGACTAGAGTTTGGCTAACGTGGTGCCACTGTTTAAGAAGGGTGGTAAGGAAAAGCCAGGGAACTATAGACTGGTGAGTCTGACGTTGGTGGTGGGCAAGTTGTTGGAGGGAATCCTGAGAGACAGGATGTACATGTATTTGGAAAGGCAAGGACTGATTAGGGATAGTCAACATGGCTTTGTGCATGGGAAATCATGTCTCACAAACTTGATTGAGTTTTTTGAAAAAATGATGAAGAGGATTGATGAGGGCAGAGTAGTAGATGTGATCTATATGGACTTCAGTAAGGTGTTCAACAAGGTTCCCCATGGTAGACTGGTTAGCAAGGTTAGATCTCATGGAATACAGGGAGAACTAAATATTTGGATACAGAACTGGCTCAAAGGTAGAAGACAGAGGGGTGGTGTTGGAGGATTGCTTTTCAGACTGGAGGTCTGTGATCAGTGGTGTGCCACAAGGATCTGTGCTGGATCCTCTACTTTTTGTCATTTACACAAATGATTTGGATGTGAACATGGGAGGTATAGTTAGTAAGTTTGCAGGTGACACCAAAATTGGAGGTGTAGTGGGCAGTGAAGGTTACCTCAGAGTACAACGGGATCTTGATCAGATGGGCTGAGGAGTGGCAGATGGAGTTTAATTCAGATAAATGTGAGGTGCTGCATTTTGGAAAAGCAAATCTTAGCAGGACTTATGCAGTTAATGGTAAGGTCCTGGGGAGTATTGCTGAGCAAAGAGACCTTGGAGTGCAGATTCCTTGAAAATTCCTTGAAAGAAGAGTCACAGGGAGATAGAATAATGAAGAAGACAAAAGTGAGGGCTGCAGATGCTGGATATCAGAGTCAAGATTAGAGATGTGCTGGAAAAGCACAGCAGGTTAGGCAGCATCTGAGGAGCAGGAAAATAGACGTTTCGGGTAGGAGCCCTTCATCCTGCCCGAAACGTCGATTTTCCTAATGAAGAAGGCGTTTGGCATGCTTTCCTTTATTGGTCAGAGTACTGAGTATAGGAGTTGGGAGGTCATGTTGCGGCTTTACAGGACATTGGTTAGGCCTATCAGAAGGATGTTGTGAAACTTGAAAGGGTTCAGAAAAGATTTACAAGGATGTTGTCGGGGTTGGAGGATTTGAGCTAGAGGGAGATGGTAATGTCCTCGGGAGTGTTGCTGAACAGGCCTGTTTCCACACTGTAGGGAATCTAAAAAGAAGAGACATTGGAGTGCAGGTTCATAGCTCCTTGAAAGTGGAGTCGCAGGTAGATAGGATAGTGAAGAAGGCATTTGGTATGGTTTCCTTTATTGGTCAGAGTATTGAGTACAGGAATTGGGAGGTCATGTTGCGGCTGTACAGGACATTGGTTAGGCCACTGTTTGAATATTGCATGCGATTCTGGCCTCCTTCCTATCGGAAAGATGTTG
>NC_057722.1:5603248-5612815 GCF_004010195.1 Chiloscyllium plagiosum | reverse complement strand
GGGGAAAGATATAAAAGAGACCTAAGGGGCAACTTTTTCACACAGAGGGTGAAATGGAATGAGCTGCCAGAGGAAGTGGTGGAGGCTGGTACAACTGCAACATTTAAGAGGCATCTGGATGGGTATATGAATAGGAAAGGTTTGGAAGGATATGGGCCAGGTGCTGGCAGGTGGGACTAGATTGGGTTGGGATATCTGGTCAGCATGGACGGGTTGGACCGAAGGGTCTATTTCCATACTGCACGTTCCTATGGCTCTATGGGTCTATGAAGTTAGAGCTGGAGTACATCAGGTGTTCTCTCGGGAAACATTTCTTTGCCTAACACGAGTGAAAATTCACAATATTTACATCAAAGAGAAACAGGTGAGGCTGTTGGTTAAAAATGTCAAAATTAGATAGATCTCTGTTGAGGAATGGGTAATGAATGTTGCTGAATGAAGGGCAATGGATAAAGTTCATACAGAGATAGCAATAATCCAATAAAATGACTAAACAGGGTCCTGTTCTCATGGCATGTGGTTCTTGGCCTCCTCTAATATAGTGCTTTGATTGTTGTGCAATTAGAATATTATTTGCACAATATAATTCCAAACATCAGTGGGGGATTTAGTATTGGAAGTGGCTGGTGCTACTTAAAGGTAGATTGCATCTTGGCTGCAAAGTAAACTAAGAGTTACCACCCAATGCCTGGAGGAAGAACGCCTCAGCACCGCCCTCCTGACTTGTCCATCACCTTTCCCATCTATCTGCTCCACCCCCCTGACATATCACCTTCTCCCTCACTTTCATCTAACTATCGCTTTCTCAGCTACCTTCTCCCCAACCCCACCCCCCTCCCATTTATCTCTCAGCTACCCCCAGCCCACAAGCCTCATTCCTGATGAAGGGCTTTTGCCCGAAACGTAGATTCTCCTGCTGCTCGGATGCTGCCTGATCTGCTGTGCTTTTCCAGCACCACTCTCCCATCTCTGATCTCCAGTGTCTTCAGTCTTCACTTTCTCCTGGCTATGTGAGAGAGCTTGCCCCAAAGTCTTCTGATTATGTACTTGAAGGACAGCTGTCGAGTAACATTTTCACACAGAGGGTGGTGCGTGTATGGTATGAGCTGCTGGAGGAGGTGGTGGAGGCTACAATTGCAGCATTTAAAAGACATCCAGATGGGTAGGTCAGATTCGGATGTCTGGCTGGTGTGAACGAGGCAGACAGAAGAGTTTGTTTCCATGCAGTATGACTCTATGACTCTAAACACTGGAGAGGGTGATACTGCAGGTAAGAACTCATAACTGTGAAGAAATAGTGAACCTGCTGGGACACTTTTGCGAAGGAAAGGTTAAGGGATGTTTTAATAGAGGTTATTCAAATAAAGATGTGGTGTGGAAGGGCAGATTGGAGAAGGTGTTTCCACTTTTATGGGAGACAAGAACTTAAGTCCAAAAATACACAGTGGCAACTACTCAGCAGTGAGACCAGGAGAAACTCAGGCAGTGGTTGAGAGGTGGAACATTCCACCATAGGGAGTGCCTGAGGCAGTGACCATAGACACTCTTGAGGATGAACCAAAAAATGAAAGAGATGGGATTACAGGGCTACCCAAAATATTGGGGTAGGCAGGCTGCAAGGAGGCTCATGTGGGATATGATCAGAGGAACATGTGGGATATGATCACAGGAACAGCCTGTCCTGTGGAGTGTGGGACTAGATTACTGCAGGGACAGCCTGTCCTGTGGAATGTGGGACTGGATTACTGCTGGAACAGCCTGTCCTGTGGAGTGTGGGACTAGATTACTGCAGGGACAGCCTGTCCTGTGTAGTGTGGGACTGGATTACTGCAGGAACAGCCTGTCCTGTGGAATGTGGGACTAGATTACTGCAGGGACAGCCTGTCCTGTGGGGTGTGGGACTGGATTACTGCAGGAACAGCCTGTCCTGTGGAATGTGGGACTGGATTACTGCAGGAACAACCTGTCCTGTGGGGTGTGGGACTGGATTACTGCAGGAACAGCCTGTCCTGTGGGGTGTGGGACGGGATTACTGCAGGGACAGCCTGTCCTGTGGAGTGTGGGACTGGATTACTGCAGGAACAACCTGTCCTGTGGAGTGTGGGACTGGATTACTGCAGGAACAGCCTGTCCTGTGGGGTGTGGGACTGGGTACTGCAGGAACAGCCTGTCCTGTGGAGTGTGGGACTGGATTACTGCAGGAACATTCTTTCTTGGTGAGGTTAGGACTGGATTAATGCAGTAACAATCTGTCCTGTAGAGTGTGGGCAGTAGGAACACCATGCGCTTTTGTTCAGTGTATAGATTGTGGCCCAGTGTAGAAAGGTATTGCTTTAATTTGTTCTCTATACGATGCCACCCATTGTCACAGCGTATCCCTTCCCTGTCTGGTTGGAATGTAGGCCTTACATAAGGATAGATCCTACAACTAGCCAAGTTGAATTGTTACAGCCTGTGCTGTCGATGTGTTGGAGTGGGTGTTGCAGCCGTTAATCTGACCCCAACACACACTCAGACACCCCTGGGGGAACTGGAATTAAGCATTAGAAAAAACAGACAAAACATTACTGACATTCAGGTGTAGGAATATATGATAAAGAATATATGTCCTTTGATTTCTAAATACATGTTTATTTCAAAAATATACTTTATTCATGAAAAAAGGTCTTTATATACATACATAGTTCCTGGAGTAGTTCACTTCTGTACATACTTTGCATATGGAGAAACAAATAAATGTCTTTCCTTACAATTGCAACAAATCAAGACAGTTCTTGCTTATGCAAGATACTATTTACATATATTTGAGACACCGGAAGTGTCAGTTAACTGAATGGTTCCCTGTTGTACTTTGGCCATACACGTCTTGTGCTGGGAAAGGCTGACAGTCTGGGATCAACTGATGGAGCATGTCTGTCACTGCTTGTGCTTAAAACAATGCTGTCTGTTTATGTGTATGTTCCTGATGCAGGAACTGCTGGGGCTCCACCTCCCTCAATGCCGGATCTTTGTATGTTATCTCAATAAACGCATCCTTGTGATGTGGCAGATAAAGGAACAGGATCCTGCTGGGTTTCCCTGATTTGCACTCACACGCAGCTCATATGTCATTGCAGAGAGTGAGTAAGAGAGAGCGCCAGGCAAAACAAACATGGATTAAAGGGTCGAGAGGACCAGTTACTTCCTGATTCCTTCCTCACTTTTCAGAACGAAATCTACTGAGGAAATTCCTAAATCCAGCAAGCTGTTGGTGCTTAGAGAGTTGAAGTGCCTGGTTTTGTTTGCAGTGCGTGTTACTAGTTATAACTGGTGAATATCCAAAGTGACATGTCTATTCTCATGATTTGGAGGTGTCGGTGTTGGTCTGGCATGTACAAAGTTAAAAATCACACAACACCAGGTTATAGTCCAACAGGTTTATTTGGAAGCACTCGCTTTTGGAGCATCACTCCTTCAACAGGTGATTGTGGAAAACCCATAACCATCTGATGAAGGAGCAGCGCTCTGAAAGCGAGTGCTTCCACATAAACCTGTTGGACTGTAACCTGGTGTTGTGTGATTTTTAACTTTGTCTGTTCTCTGCAGGGATCTACTGGTCTCTCCCACGCTCCCACCCCCTCCCCTGAGTAATGGGGGGGGTCCATGGGTACTGTTCAGCCACTTGTATGCTGGAATCCTGGAAAAGTTGGCATGAAATCACGGGCTGGATGTTTCTATATCTTTATCCCCAGAACTTTGTTTTTGTGGGTCAACTGAAAAAGTTCTCTTGTGCTAGAAATCATTAGAGTTTTAGAAAAATTGTATAAATTTGCTACACGTCTGACTTATGACCTGGAGATCCAGTCTCAACATCCCGTTGGAGAGGGACTGACTTGCTGTAACTTACACCAGCTCCATTGTGATAAAAGCAGAATGCCCCCCTCCATTTTTTTTCTCTATGGTTAAAAAAGATGGCACGGTGATTCAGTGGTTAGCACTGTTGCCTCTCAGTCTTTCATAAATAAAGAGACTAAAACTGTTTTCCATACTCCCGATGTGGAGCCTTCTCTTCTCCAAGGAGAACCACAGAATCTTGACAGTGTGGAAGCAGGCCTTACAGCCCATCAAGTCCATACTATCCCTCTGAAGAGCATCTCACCCTGACCAACCCCCTATCTTCTGCCTGTAACCCAACATTTCCCATGTCTAACCCCCAGCCTGGATACAATGGGCAATTTAGCATGGCCAGTCCACCCAACCTGCACATTTTGGACAGTGGGAGGAAACCAGAGCACACAGAGGAAACCCATGCAGACACAGACAGTCACCCAAAAGTGGAATTGAACCCAGGTCCCTGGCACTGTGAGGCAGCATTGCTAACCGCTGAACCACTATGCCACCCATAGATTAGGGGACACAGTTTAACAATAAGGGATCTCCCATTTTTGACAAAGGATTAGCAGAATTTTTTTTTCTCTCAGAGAGTCATGAGCCTGGAGACAGGGCAATTGAATAGTTTAAAGTCTAACAAGAGGGTCAAAGGATATTAGAGGTAGGCTGGATTGTGGAATCGAAACGGCATGATCTTGCTGAGAGTAGATTAGATTAGATTAGATTATTTTACAGTGTGGAAACAGGCCCTACGGCATGATCTTGCTGAGAGTAGAAGGGCTGAATGGCCTACTTCTGTTCTGAATTGGTATGTTCATATGTAAGTGAGGAGAATTGATTGAGGTGCTCCAAACCATGAGAGACATGGAGAGAGTAGAAAGGGAAAATCTTTCAGAAACAGTCAGCCAATACCAATAGCTACTTTGTCAACAGCTTGAAGGTAAGCTGTACTGGAATACGGTATGGAGTGTGACATTGCTCATGAGGGACATGCCTGTTAGATTGGTACATGGTGAGTTAGGAGTTGCGTCACATTCTATTCACTTTCCCAATGACCTGCGGTACCTGCATATTAACCTTTAGTAATTCACGCACTAGCATACCAAGATCTGTCTGCATCTCAGTGTTCTGCAATCTCTTGCAATGTTGACAATATGCCTTTTTCTTTGTTTGTTTCTGTCAAAGAGGACATTTTCCCACATTATACTCCATTTGCTTGATCTTTGTCACTCATTTAATCTAACATTATGACTTTGTAGCTTCCTTGTGATAGAGTTTCCAATGTTCCTGGAATGTCAGAAATTGGAGATTAAAGTCCAGGATAATCCATGAGAAAAAATACTGGGGCATTCAAAAATGTAATCCCCATTTGTGAGTAATGGAGGTTTGCCTCCTCCCTTAAACTAAAGGTCCTTGTCCACCTTTAGCCGGTACAATGCAAGCTTGTGGGCTGCCTGCCTTTCTTAGCCACAGGAATTCGAGCGGTGGAGTGCACTGGGATCCTTATGGGCATTAATTGGCCTCTTAAGGATCTCAATAGGTCTCAGGATGAATGGATTACTTGACATTTTATCCTTACCTTGAACGTGTCAACGGTATGCTGGAGGTTGGCAGGCTGGTCACCTCCTTTAGTTTACGTGCCAACAAGCTTTCAAATATACTGGCAGGGAGTTCGCATCTTGAAAAAGATTGTGCGGGCTCTTTCTTGGGGCTTTGTCTCTAACATGTCCCATTTCAATACACCACAGAACTCCAGCTGAGATCTTAACCAGTGTTGCAGAATGTTCCAGCACAATGTCTTTGTGTTTAAATTGCCTTCTGAAAAGCAAAAAACTACTTTATGAGCTTGTCCTGCCACCCTTACTTACTTCCAGACTGAAAAATACCCATCCATCACCCCCTTTTCTTCCTGTCATTGAATCAATTGTATATCATGTCACTACTTTCTCTTTAATTCCATGGGCTACTCCTTTCTTAACTAACTTCCTGTCAAATGCCTTATTAAAGAACATATATAAAACATCTACTACACTATCTTGATCAACCTTCTCCTATTTCGCTAAAAGTTAGTCAGAGATTAACTCCATGCTCTCTCTTCTTCATTAAACCATGCATTATTAATTAAAGCCTATTTTATCTCTGTTAATGGTCTCCCTGTTATAGAAAGAATGTTATTAAGCTGGAGAAGTTTCAGAAGAGATTTAGATTACTTACAGGCCCTTCGGCCCAACAAGTCCACATCGACCCTCCGAAGAGCAACCCACCCAGACCCATTCTCCTACATTTACCCCTTCACCTAACACTACAGGCAATTTAGCATGGCCAACTCACCTAACCTGCACATTTTGGACTGTGGGAGGAAACCGGAGCACCCGGAGGAAACCCACGCAGACACGAGGAGAATGTGCAAACTCCACACAGACAGATGCCTGAAGCGGGAATTGAACCCAGATCTCTGACGCTGTGAGGCAGCAATGCTAACCACTGTGTCACTGTACCGCCCATTTAACAGGACATTGCCAGGAATGGAGGGTTTGCGTTATAAGGAGAGGCTTGATAAGCTGGGACTTTTTTCACTGGAGCATAGGAGGTTGAGGGGAGCCCTTATTAAGGTTTATAAAATCATGAGAGGTATAGATAAGGTGAATGGTAAGAGTCTTTTCCCTGGAGTTGAATATGAAATGTTTAGAGGGATGTGGGCCAAGCTGAGGCTGGTGGGACTAGTTTAGTTTGGGATTATAGTTGGCATGGAGTGGTTGGAATCAAATGGTTGTATGACTCTACAACTGAGCAATGTTATCATGTCACTGTGTGAAGACTTTCTCTTGCATGTTTAATGGGTTTAGCATTCTCTCCAAATTTACAGCACTGGTTTTAAGCTCCAGTCTCTATCAGGATTCTGTTGGCACAGTGACAGTGTCCCTATCATCATAACATCTCTGAACATCAATTGTTGGTTAGAAAATATCTACTCCACAGCCAGCGGTAAGTTGAAATTGCCAGGAACCGTGCTCTGACTTGCATGTCAAGAATTTTCAATATGTAGCTTGTTTGATGTGTTTGGTAAAACAGGAAACTGAGCATTAATGAGACAGGCTCTAGTGCTAATGACTCATTTAACAAACACTAATCCCCTTTAATGAGCAATGTGTTGCTGCTTCACGAGAAAATCATCACATCACTTGGCAGCAACATAAAAGGTGGACTGAGAACCTCCTGACGTTGGGATTTACCTGACCACAGACTTCTCAAATATTTCTTCCACAAATCTCACCTCCCTATAGATTCCACCCAATGCATTTCTTGCTGTTGACTCTTTGTGGATTGTGTTGAGTTGAACTGTACTGTCCCTCAACAACTTATCATGACCACATCTTCATATGCTGGTTCGGTTGTGTTTGCAGTTGGGTTAACTCACATGGGAAATTATTGGATTGATTTGCTTATCAGAAAAATGCCAGAAGGCAATTATTTCAGTAAATGAGATCATAGCCATCACCTCAATCGGGTAACTGTTCATGGTCGATTAGGCAAATACAGGTCGATGTGTGTTTGTGTGATTATCGAATCAATTTAATGTGGGTGTGAATATATTGCCTGTGGGTGTGCATTTTTAGAACTTATTTTATGGGCTGTGGTTGCCAATGGTGAAGCCAGCATTTGATTCCAACATGTAAGTGCCCTGGAGAAGACAGCAATGAGCTGGTATCTTGAACTGCTGAAGTCCATCTGGTACAGGTAGACCGAGCGTGCTGTGAGAATTAAGGGAGTTGCAGGAGTCTATTAACACGACAGTGTGTTCACATGTTAATGCCTCTGACTCATCTGTAGGTTATTTCGGTTTCTAAGTTTTTCACTGTCAGGTCAGCCGGGGTCATGTTTGAATTAACCCTCATTAAACTTGTTGGAATGACAGATGTCAGTCTGTGATACACACGATAGCAAAAGTTAATAATTGTATCTGTGTGATTATGTTTTTACTTTGCGGTGCAAAATGTGATGTAAAGGCGTTCGTTGTGTCATGAAAATTATCCTGAGGTGGCATGTTTGAATGGGAAAGGATTTTGCACAGTGGGCCCTCTCCCTGATCTCTCAATCCCTTGTCCTTGATCTCCCGACCTCTCTCCCTGATCTCTCGAACCCCCACCCTCACCCTCTCTCTCAGCCTTGCACAGTTTCCTCTGAGATTCTTTTTCAGATTTCGCTGTAAACAGTTCCAGATTTCCCTGTGACCTTTGACATCCCGTGCCACCCTCATTCCTGTGGAGCTGCAGGGCCTTCGAGCGGAAGGGCAGGAGGGTCCTCTCAATCTTCATCTCAACTCTACTCCAACTGGCCGAAGTCTACCAGATTTTGAGAGGCGTGGACGGAACGGACAGAGGTTTTTTACCCCCCCAGGGTCGCAATATCAATGACTAGGGGACGTAGACTTAAGGTCAAAGGGAGGGGGGGGGAAGTTTAAAGGAGATGTGAGAGGCAAATGTTTTTTGCACAAAGGGTGGTAAGTGCCTGGAATGCGCAGCCAGAGGAGGTGGTTACAATAACAACGATTACGAGGCATCTTGTCGATATACGAATAAACAGAGAACAGAGGGATACAAACAGTATTATAGCCAAAGCTTTTTAGTTTAGAAAGGCATCCTGTGTCAGTGCAGGCTTGAAGGAACCCTTCCTGTTCCGTACTGTTCTTCCTTCTCTTCGTTCTGGTGTTGTCCCCATCCTGGTGTGAGAGAGTGAGGCTTAGATTGCTGACAGGAAATCAACAATAGCAGTTTTATTTTCCGTCCAGAATGGTTATGTAGGAAATGCCACCCTTCCCACACTGGGCACTTAACAAGCACATGACGTATGGAGCCTGTTAGTGAATTAAACCTGGATTGCTGAGGTCCCCACTTTTCACCCTTAGAAACAAGAGGGAAAAGAAGAGGATTATAGAAGTGTTAAAGTTATAAAGGGGCATGGAAGGGTAGATATGTGGCGAATGGAGTAGTTTGAACCCCACGGTGAATTTGGGTAGAGGTGTGGGAGGAGCCTGTCAACACTGGGGGGAAAGTGTCAGTGCATTAGGAAGCTGGGTGTAAAGTTCAGAGGTTGAGGCTGTGTGAGGGAAAACATTGTGTGAAAGGCAGGTTTCCGACTACTCATTTGCTTAATTAAAGCTTCCTAATGGTTGAGGGTATTGTGGAAGTGGCTGAGGTCCCGGAGCAGCACCAGCGCAGGATTCTGGCAGCCTGTGGCAATGTGACCGGTGAGCCCAGATGGCAGTCAGCAGTGTGACAGGAGCACAGAGGCACAGGGATCGAGAGCTCAAGCCCAGTGTGGGGGGAGAGATTGAACCCAGTGTGGGGGTGAGATTGAGCCCAGTGTGAGGGAGAGATTGAGCCGAGAGTTGGGGGAGAGATTGAACCCAGTGTGGGGGTGAGATGGAGCCCAGTGCAGGGAGAGAGATTGTGCCCAGTATGGGGAGAGATTGTGCCCAGCATGGGGGGTGAAATTGAGCCCAATGCACGGGGAGACATTGAGCCAAGTGCAGGGGGAGCGATTGAGCCCAGCGCACCTGGAGAGATTGAGTCCAGTCAAGGGGGAGAAATTGAGTTCAGTGCACGGGGAGAGATTGAGCCCAGTGTGGGCGAGAGATTGGGCCCAGTGTGGGGGGAGATATTGAGTCCAGTGTGGGGGAGAGATTGAGCCCAGTGT
>NC_057722.1:5577004-5603201 GCF_004010195.1 Chiloscyllium plagiosum | reverse complement strand
GGGGATGAGATTGAACCCAGTGTGCGGGGGGGCGGGGGGGGGAGAGATTGAATCAAGTGCGGGTGGGGAGAGAGAGAGATTGAACCCAGTGTGGGAATGGGGAGAGATTGAACTCAGTATGGAGGAGGGGGATCAGATTGAACCCAGTGCAGGGAAAGCCCAGCTTGGAGAAAGAAAGACATAATTTGGAACTTTTAACTTTATTACCTATTTTCCACTTTTTCTGAGAACAACAGTACTTTTAACTTATTTACTATATCTTCTACTTTTTAACCTAAGAGTTGGTATCTAGGTCCCCTGTACCTCAGATGGCACCGTGAGTGGTTCACTGTGCTGCTGTACCCCTGGCTTGGACTTGAGTACACCGGATAATAAAAGCTCATTCTAATTCCAACACACACACACACATATGTGAGCTTACTTTTGAGGTGTCATGGTTTACCCAATGTTATTGACATTTGCAAGTGAATGCAAAATGAGCTCAAATGGTAAATCCTGATGAAGGGCTTATGCCCAAAACATCAATTCTCCTGCTCCTCGGATGCTGCCTGACCTGCTGTGCTTTTCCAGCACCACACTCTTGACTCTGATCTCCAGCATCTGCAGCCCTCACTTTCTCTCAAATGGTAAATGGCATCTGAGCAGTTGTGAGCAGGACTGTGTTTTGCATTGCTGTTACCAGTGCCTTAGTTGATATCAGGTTGTCCATCCAGTTTCTTTCCTTTCTTAAGAATTTTGTAGCAACTGAGTGGCTTGTTAGGGCCATTTCAGAGGGCAGCATGGCGACTTAGTGGTTAACACTCTAGCCTCACAGCACCAGGGACCTGGGTTTGATACCAGCCTCGGGCAACTGACTGTGTGCAGTTTGCACATTCTCTCCGTGTCTGTGTGGGTTTGCTCCAGGTGTTCCAGTTTCCTCCCACAGTACAAAGATATCGAGAATGTGGTGCTGGAAAAGTACAGCGAGTCAGGCAGCATCCGAGGAGCAGGAGAATCGACGTTTTGGGCATAAGCCCTTCATTAGGAATCAGGAAACAGTCCAAAGATGCGCAGGTTAAGGTGGATTGACCATGCTGAATTGCTCATAATGTCCAGGGATGCGCAAGTTAGGTGGATTAGCCATCGGAAATGCCATGTTAAAGAGTCAGAAAGATGGGGTAGGTGTGAGATGATCTTCACTGGATTGGTGCAGACTTGATGGCCTCTGTCTGCACTGCAGGGACTATATGATTCTCTGGTAGTTAAGGCTCCACCACATGGTTGCGAGTTGAATCACAAAGAGTCATAGAGTCATAGAGATGTACAGCATGGAAACAGACCCTTCGGTCCAACCCGTCCATGCTGACCAGATATCCCTACCCAATCTAGTCGCACCCGGCCCATATCCCTCCAAACCCTTCCTATTCATATACCCATCTAAATGCCTCTTAAATGTTGCAATTGTACCAGCCTCCACCACTTCCTCTGGTCAGATGTTGTTCACTCAAGGGCATTAGTGAATCAGGACATTGGATGCTGGTTTCATGGTCATCATTGGATTCTTAACTCCAGGTTTTATATTGAACTAGAGTTCCACCATCTGTTGTGGGGAGGTTTCATACCCAGACCCCGGGACAATATCTGAGTCACTAATCCATTGACACCATCACCTCGCCAGACTAAAACTGAGCTTCTCTGAACACCAGTGTCCCAGGGATATCCACTGTCTGCAGAGATGTGCTGCCCGCTGGAACTGCTGATTGCAGGCTGCCAGTGTCTGTCCAAATCATGTCCTCTGAATTATTTTGGACTCTGAAACCCTCCAGACATATGCAGAATCTCCCGGTCAACCACCCACAATTAGCTGGGTCCTTGGTGGGTTGTTTGCCAGTTACATCAGCCTTGCCAGGTGGAAGCCAGCTCGCTGCACCCTGGTGCTGGGCAACATTGAACCCACGCACACGGCAACCTGGGCACACCCAGCTTCATCAAACACACCTCCAACACCATCGTTGGTGTGGAAGTGCAAGGATATAGAGTCATGCAGCATAGAATCAGACCCTTCAGACTTACCAGTCCATGCCAACCGTAATCCCAAACTAAGTTAGTCCCACCTGCCTCCACTTGGCCCATATCCCTCCAAACCTTTCCTACTCATGAACTTATATGATTGTCTTTTAAATGTGTTAACTGTGCCCGCATCCACCACTTCTTCAGAAAGTTCATTCCATGCACGAACCACTCTCTGTGTAAAAACAAATTGTCTCTCATGACTTTTTAAAATCTTTCTCCTCTAGTCTTGAAAACCCACCCTAAGGCAAAGACACCTGCCATTCACCTTATTTTTACCCCTCATGATTTTATAAAACTCTATAGAGGTCACCCCTCAACCTCCTGTACCCCAATGAAGAAGGTCCTGGCCTGTCCAGCCTCTCGTTATAACTCAAACCCTCCATTCTCGGTAACACCTGGTAAATCTCCTCTCAATCCTCTTCAGCTATAACAGGGGGACCCTATCAGAGTCAGGAAATGGTCTCTTATAGGTAAGGGGAAAATATTACAGGCTGTGAACTATCAGAGGAGACAAGGATGCCATCTCTATAATGTGCAGAGTATAATCTCGAGTCACAAGCCTCTTGACAATGCAAACTTGCCTCTGAGTGAAAATATTCCACCTCGTCTCAGACGGAAATAGCCAAGCTCTTATTCACTCTGCACATTAAAATCTAGCCCAGTATTCTTTTATATGCATGAATCTAAAATCCAGTAGGACATGCCAAACAGCCACTCTTAAATCCAAATGGGAGCTCAGGAGAAACTTTACTCAGGGCAGTGAGAGTGTGGAACATGACAATTGTGTGATTGACTGTACAGTGCACGTAAGGAATTCTAGTTGAGCGCAAGGGAGAAGGGAATAGAAAAACATGCTGATACGATGAAATGAAGTTTGTGGAAGGTCTTAGAAGAGGCTCATGCGGGCAATAACTACCCGCATGAGCATTGAGTCCAGGGTCTATTTTGGGCTGTAAGGCAAGAGCACTGTCATAGGGTTAAATGAAGAAATAACCCCAACCCTAACTTTGAAGACATAAATGCTGATCCCTCCACCCCCACTTAACAATTTTCAATATTCTCTACTGGATCCCTTTATTCCTGATGAAGGGCTTTTGCCTGAAACGTCGATTTTGCTGCTCCTCGGATGCTGCCTGAACTGCTGTGCTCTTCCAGCATCACTAATCCAAAAAATATATCCCTTCATTAGCTTCTTTACAGCAATCCATGAGACCATTCAGCCTATCCAGATCTGCCACCATGTGGAATACTTTAAGAATAAGAAGGCTCAAAGGTAGAAGACAGAGGGTGGTGGTGGAGGGTTGTCTTTCAGACTGGAGGCCTGTGACCAGTGGAGTGCCACAAGGATCGGTGCTGGGTCCACTACTTTTCGTCATTTACATAAATGATTTGGATGTGAGCATAAGAGGGATAGTTAGTAAGTTTGCAGTTGAAACCAAAATTGGAGGTGTAGTGGACAGCGAAGAGGGTTACCTCAGATTACAACAGGATCTTGATCAGATGAGCCAATGGGCAGAGGAGTGGCAGATGGAGTTTAATTTAGATAAATGTGAGGTGCTACATTTTGGGAAAGCAAATCTTAGCAGAACTTATACAATTAAAGGTAATGTCCAGGGAGTGTTGCTGAACAGAGACCCTGGAGTGCAGGTTCATAGCTCCTTGAAAGTGGAGTCGCAGGTAGATAGGATAGTGAAGAAGGCATTTGGTATGCTTTCCTTTATTGGTCAGAAGTTGGAGTACAGGAGTTGGAGGTCATGTTGCGGCTGTACAGGACATTGGTTAGGCCACGTTTGGAATATTGCATGCAATTCTGGTCTCCTTCCTATTGGAAAGATGTTGTGGAATGTGAAAGGGTTCAGGAAAGATTTACAAGGATATTTCCAGGGTTGGAGGATTTGAGCTATAGGGGGAGGTTGAATAGGCTGAGGCTGTTTTCCCTGGAGCATCGGAGGCTGAGGGGTGACCTTATAGAGGTTTACAAAATCATGAGGGGCATGGATATGGTAAATAGTCAAGGTCTTTTCACTGGGGTCGGGGAGTCCAGAACTAGAGGGAATAGGTTTAGGGTGAGAGGGGAAAGATAGAAAAGAGACCTAAGGGGCAACTTTTTCACACAGAGGGTGGTACGTGTATGAAATGAGCTGCCAGAGGAAGTGGTGGAGGCTGGTACAATTACAGCATTTAAGAGGCATCTGGATGGGTATATGAATAGGAAGGGTTTGGAGGGATATGGGTCAGGTGCTGGCAGGTGGGACTAGATTCAGTTAGGATATCTGGTCAGCACGGATGAGTTGGCCTGAAGGGTCTGTTTCCATGCTGTACATCTCTATGACTCTAAGAAAAAAAAAGATACAGCTTAAAAGAGAGTCCATCAGTTCTGAGCCAGCTCATCATCAACGATACCTGCACCACCATCTCACCTCCACCGCCAACACTGGAACCAACCAACATTCATATCTCCACTCTTCAGGCGCCATCTTTCACTACTGGGCTGCTAGAGCTGTCCAATTCCATTTGATCTTTTCCACAGCTTTGTAAATTTCTTTGCAAACTATTTATCCACTCCCCTTTTAAAAATAATAATGAAAGAAGAAAACTTGAGTTGAACTGGAATTTCACAAACAACAGGACGTCCCTAAATGCCACAAAGCCAGTGGGATATTCTTGAAGTTTATTTAATGTTGAAATGCAGCCAATTTGTGCAAAACATGCTTGCACAATCAAATAATGATGAGGTAAATGTTTTTGGAATATTGATTCATGAATAAGTGTTAGCCAAAGGGGATCTCCCTGCTCTATGTCAAAATATTTGCAGTCGGATCCATGGCGTCCATCTTGGAGGTTAGAGGGGTGTTCAGTTTAACTTTTCTTCTGAAGGATGGCACCTTTGATATTGCGGCACTCCCTCAGATCTTTACGCTCAAGTCCTGGTGTTGGACTTGAACCTTTAGTACTGACAGTGATGCCTACTGGATCACCATGACTTACCTTTCTTCTCACAGTGGGGCACTCCATGTTCTACAGATGTGTTTTATTTTACAAAAAAACTTACCAGTTCCTATGAAGTTTTGGTGACAATCTTAGATTGATGCCCAGAGGTTATTGCCCCACAGATTAGATAAAATAACTTACTCTGATCCATCTCATCAAAATTAGTGTAAGTGTGGGAGAAGCAGAGATCCTCATCACGTTGAAGAAGTATTGAGATGAGCACTTGCGATGCCAAGAAAGGTAAGGCAATGGGAGACAGTGAGGTCTGAAGATGCTGGAGATCAGAGTTGAAAGTGTATTGCTGGAAAAGCACAGCAGGTCAGACCTCCCTGACCTGCTGTGCTTTTCCAGCAACACACTCGCAGATAAGGCAATGGGCCAAGTGCTGGAAAATGGGATTAAGATAATTGGGTGGTTGTTTTTGCCTAGCACAGACTTGATTGGCTGAAAGGCATGCACTCGATCTCTATCACTCTATGACAGCCACCACATCTACTCTGAAAGTCCATTGACCTTCTGCAAAGTTAGCCCAAATGTTCTTGTCCACTTTCTCCCCCTAGTCCCTCTTTGTCTCGACTCACAACAGTCCAAAGCTGTCCTAAACTCTTCATCCCGACAAAGAGTTCCGATCGTCCGCAAGATGTTCAGCGGAACTGTATAAACGCACGATAGTGTTGATGTTTACCACAGAGTGAGAGGAGTTCTGCGGGGAGTTCTCTTCAAAGCGTTCAAGGGTCTTGCTTTTCATTTCCCAAGCAGGTTCAACACTGGGCACCGATTTCCAAAAAAAAGAGAAGCTGAAACGCTATGTTGAAGAGTAAAGCCAACAAAGAGAATGATGCCATTAACCTCATTTCACCCAGTGAATTGAAGAATGAGTACTATGGCAGCTTGGAAAATGAGGAGGATGACACCTTCGTGGCAATGCAGGAGGTGGGTGCCGTTTACTCAAGTTTTAATTAATCCAGCAAAAGTCTACAGATTCCAGTCGCTGTGGCTTGGGGAAGAGAGGGTTTGAGAGGAGACCTGGTATGAGGCACTCAAAATCACGAGGGGTCTGAACACAATAGGTAGGGTCACAAATGTCGGGGCATGGATTAAAGAGGCTGGCAAAGAAAAACAAAAGGAGCAAAAGGTTTTGCCACAGGACGGGGGATTAAAGTCTGGAATGTGCCTTTGATAGTCTGACAGAGGCAGGTTCAATTGAACCACTCTTCGTCAAAACTGTTCAGAAGAAGAGTTGCTGGATCCAAAACATTAGCTCTACTTTCTCCCCACAGATGCTACCAGATCTGCTGAGTTTCTCCAGCAATTTCTGTTTTTGTTTCTGGCTTGTGAGGCGAGTTTTGTAGCTGGTTAAGAATCAGCTCCTTTGCTCTGGGTCTGGAGTCACATATCAACCAGTCTGGGTAAGGATAATAGATATCCTTCATGTAAAGGCGCAAGATGAGTTTTTATGAAGATCGATGATTATTTCATGGCAGATTTACATAGACCTAGCTTTGTTTTAATAAATAATTCAATTTCTGTCAATTATTGTGACGGTATTAGCCTAGGTATGTGGGTAATTTGTCTAATGACATTATTTCTGCCCCACTGTCTCCTCATAGCTCAGTCTGTTTACAACTTTGACACTATCGATCCTCCTTTGGGATCTCTCCTCAATTGTCCAGTTGGTTACATTATTAATGGATCTTTCGCAGCCAGAGAATGACCAAAATAGCTTTTCTTCCGATTCTGGCGCTGCAATGTCTGGAACTCCCACTATTCGTGGCCTCCTTTTGATAAATGTGACTGATATATAAAATATTATGTCTATGTATTAATTTATATATAGGATTTAAATAATACTTATTAAGAGTTAGGATTTTCAAATATAGGCATAAAGAGCTGATTATTTTTCTGAAGAGTTTAAAAAATTAACTAATTGTGGCAGTCTTTCCAGAACAGTGACCCAGTTCAGCCAATGTCCAGGAGTATTAATAGAGGATTGTAATGTTCTTTTTTTTTAATTCATGGAATGTCACTGTTGGGACAGCACTTATTGTGCAACTCTACACGCCTTTGAGAAGGTGGTGGTGAGCTGTGACTGAGGTAAACATTGAAGACCATTTGCTGGGTTTTGGGTCAGGATAATCAAAAACCAATTTTATATTAGAAAACATTTTATCTTTTCTTCACCAGATTAGAGGAGACCTGACAGGAAGCAGGAGAGTGTAGGGCAGTTCAGGGAAAGCAGAATTACCTCAGCAGAGAAGTTTACTTTGTGCAACTTCCAGATCAGAAGTGATAATTAGAAATCTGCAGGTTTTTAAAAACTGAGAAAGTCTAAGCTCTTAATTTTGTGAGTATTCATCTGAGAAGACTTCACAATTCACAGACAAGAATGAGGATGAATCATCTGCGTCAAATTTAAGATTGGATATACAGAAGTAATTTTCCCAGATTTTTAAAATTCATTTATGGGATGTGGGCGTCACTGGCTGGACCAGAATTTATTGCCCATCCCGAGTTGCCCTTGAGAAGGTCATGATGAGTTACCTTCTTGAACTGCTGGAATATAGATACGTCCACAAAGCCATTTGGGTGGGAGTTCCAGAATTTTGACCTAATGCCCCAGAAGGAACACCGAGTTTCTAAGTCAAGATGGTGAGTGACTTGGAGGGGAAATTACAGGTGTTAGTGTCCCCATGTATCTGCTGCCTTTGACCTTCTAGATGCAACTGGTGGTGGGTTTGGAAGGTGCTGTCTCAGTGTGTTTCTCCACTGTGTCTTGTGGATTGTATACAATGCTGATACTGAGCATTGGTGGTGGAGGGTTTGAATCACTGTAAAAGGTGATGGTATTCAGGAGCAGATTGAAACTTTGTTTTCCTGGGTGTTTTAGTAACTTCTTTTCTCACTGTCTTCTGTAATTTGGTTTGTTTTGCTTTGCTTTTGTTTTATTGAGTTGTTAAATTAAGTTTGCAATGAGCACCATGTTAACTAAAACTTAAAAACAGATCTGTTAGACCACATTTCATCCTGGGATCTGGTTTACCTGCAGTAACATCAGCTGGGATCATTCATCCTCCTATTTCTCATCCCTTAGTAACATGATCTAACACGGTCTGCATGTACATTGATGACAACCAGCTCTAACTCACCATCCAAACTCTCAACTCCTTTACTGCCTCTGATTTATCGCCTGAATCTTGATAAGGTTCCTCAAACGAAGAATTAGGAAGACTGGAGTTGTTGGCCTCCAATCCTGATTCAAACTCTGTTTCGTAGCGACCACCTCTACCCCATTTCCGCTATGGGTGACCATGTCTTTAGTTGCTTAGGGCTGAAGATCTGGGATATCTTCCCAACCTCCTGCTCTGTTTTCCTCCTTTAACTCGTTCCTTAAAACGTACCTCTTTTTAGAATTAGAATTCCTATAGTGTGGAAACAAGCCCTTTGGCCCAGTAAGTCCACACCAACCCTCTGAACAGTATCCCACCCAGATCCATTCCCCAACCCTATTACTCTACTTTTCCCCCTGATGCATGCAGCTAATCTACACATCCCTGAAAACTCTGGGCAATTTAGCATGGCCACTCCACCTAACCTGCACATCTTTGGACTGTGGGAGGAAATCGGAACACCCGGAGGAAACCCACGCAGACATGGGGACAATGTGCAAACTCCATGCAGGCAGTCACCAGGGTCCCTGATACTGTGAGGCAATAGTGCTAACCACTAAGCCACCGTGCTGCCTCTGCGATCATGTTTTGTTTCGCCGTTTGACCTACCATCCCCAGATGTGTCAAATATAATTTGTTTAAGTTCCTCAGGATGTCTTACTTTGTAATAAAGTTAAAAGTGCTATATGAGTGCAGGTTGTTGTTGCTTTGGCCCACTCACTTCTGGTTTCCCTTTCTTGTGCCTTGAACAATATTATTGACCGTCTTTGCCCTTCCCTACGTGTTTTATGATGGCCCTCCAACTTATCAAGTTTGCCATCTTTCACTCTTTCTCTCTGTTCTATTCTTACTGACTTGAAGTTAAGAGTTATCCCAGCATTTCCTGCTCTAACTCACTTTCTTCCAGGACCAACAACTTATATTTACTGTACTATACATACACAATAAAACATCCCCTCGGTGTTTCACATGATCTAACAATGTTTGAAACCGAACCATATGAGAAGGTCAAATAGTAAAAGCTTGGTCAAAGAGGAAGGTTTGAGGGAAGTGGGATAGAGAGATGGAGGGGCTTGAGGAGAGAATTCTGGGGTTTGGGTCCTCATTAGTAGGAATGATGAGAGCACTGAGAATCCACAACCACCTGACGCAGGGGCAGCGCTCTGAAAGCTAGTGCTTCCAAATAAACCTGTTGGACTAGAACTGGGTGTTGTGTGATTTTTAACTTTGTGCACCCCAGTCCAACACTGGCACCTCCAAATCATTGAGAATTGGGAATGTCCCAAAAGAGGCAGAGATACTTCGGAAGGCTGTAAGGCTGAAGGAGATCGTGAGGCAGCAAGAGGAGGTGCAGGGAGGGAGGAAGGGATTTGAAAATGTTTTATAACCAAGGTGGTACTTAACTGGAACCCAGTGTAAGCCAGAGAGCGCACTGCTGATGGGGTGGATGGGATTTGTTGCGCGTTCAGCAGACAGCAGAGTCTTGGCCGATCTCATTTTGATTTAGGATGGGGGTCAGGGTGTGGTATGTACGAAGCTAGTGAGAAGTGTGTCAGTTTGAAGTTTCAATAAGCGTTCTCCTGCGCTAACTCAGAGATTTGGTAACTCCTAAAAGCACATTAATTGCTGCATTCCTCTACTTAGGTCAATGATGGATTCATAGAGTTCACAGCAGACCCACAGGAAGAAGAAAAAATTAACTTTTTCAGTGATGGGAAGACCAGAATCGGTGAGTTTTGTTCATTTACTGCCAAATTGGTTTGGGGAGCTTTTTAGTTTTCGGTTTTAATTTGGGAAGGGTTCACAATATCAGCACTAAAGGGTAAAGGGGATGATTTTAATGCTACAGGATTCATAACCCAGAGCACTGGGGCCATGGGCTTAAATCTCACCGTGACAATTGGTGGTGTTTACACTTGAGTCAATTAAATTGTACCATTTGAAGGTCATACCTTTGATTGTTGTAAAAACCCATCTGGTTCACTAATGCCACTTTAGGGAAGAAAATCTACCATTCTTGGCTGGACTGGCCTACGCATCACTCCAGAGCCACAGCAATACTTAACTGCCCTCTGAACTGCAGAGTAAAAGGGATGGGCAATAATTGTGTTCGGGGCATCCCTGCTCGCGATGCTCACATCCCACAGAAGGATAAAGTAATAACGTTTGCATTGATCATTGTTCCTTGCTCAACACTGCTCTATTAAGTACTCTCAGAGAAAAGCTAACATTCCATTTTGGATTGACAAACCAGGGCAGGGCTTACAAAGTTAATGGTAGAGCCCTGGGGAATGTTGAAATCAACTAGGTAAAAACAATGACTGCAGATGCTGGAAACCAGAGTCTAGATTAGAGAGGTGCTGGAAAAGCACAGCAGTTCAGGCAGCATCCAAGGGGCTCCTTGAATGCTGCCTGAACTGCTGTGCTTTTCCAGCACCTCTCTAATCTAGACCCTGGGGAATGTTGTTGAACAGAGAGACCGAGTGGTGCAGGGACATGGTTCCTTGAAAGAGCCATCAGGGAAAGACAGCATGGTGAAGAAGGCATTTGGCACGCTTGCCTTCATGAATCAGAGCATTGAGAAGTTGGGACGCCATGTTACAGCTGCACAGGACATTGGTGAGGCCAATTTTGGAATACTGCACACAGTTCTGGTCACCCTGCTATAGGAAGAATGTTATTAAACTGGAAAGGGCGCAGAAAGAATTTACAAGGATGTTACTGGGACTGTAAGGTTTGAATTATAAGGAAAGGTTGGATAGGCTGGGACATTTTTCCCTAGCATATAGGAGGTTGAGGGGTGACCTTTGAGAGAATAGATAAGATGAATAGCCACGGTCTTTCCCCAGGGTTGCGGAGTCCAAATTTGAGGTTTTGGACATAGGTTTAAAGAGAGGGGAACGATATAAAAGGGACCTCAGGGGCAACTTTTTCCACACAGAGGGTGGTGCGTGTATGGAATAAACTGCCAGAGGAAGTGGTAGGTGCAGGTGCAGTTACAATATTTAAAAGACATGTGCATGGATAGGAAAGGTTTAGAAGGATATAGGCCAAACGCAGGCAAATAGGGCTAGTTTAGTTTGGGAAAGGGAATCGGCATGGACGAGTTGGACCAAAGGGTCTGTTTCTCTGCTGTATGATTCTATGACCAGGGTCAGAGAAAAGCTTCCTTTACTTTGGTTATGAGAATGCTCCTTAATTCCAGTCTTGCGTAAAATGCGTCTGCTCCACTTTTGCAACAGTTATGTTTCCCATGTTGCTTGTGCCACGTGACGTTGACATGTTACTGCGGTTTAGTGGTAGATTTTGAGCTAGCTGTAAACTGATTGAGGCCGCCAGCCTGAGAGCTGACATTTAGCTTCTGATTGAGTGAGTTGGATATTTCAGTCCCAACTTTTGCTGTTCAACTTGGAGGGTTCAGCGGAGAGGATTTGCTGATTGAACAAAACCTGGCAGGGAGACA
Source organism: Chiloscyllium plagiosum (assembly GCF_004010195.1). Lineage (NCBI taxonomy): Eukaryota > Metazoa > Chordata > Chondrichthyes > Orectolobiformes > Hemiscylliidae > Chiloscyllium > Chiloscyllium plagiosum. Next base: position 5,591,528 of record NC_057722.1, on the reverse strand, counting down.
GGAGAGATTAAAACACTTTTGTGTTCTTCGACATTGATTCCAGATTTTGTCCTTGTGTGGGAAGAGGAGCTACGGAAGCTGCCTGAGAGCGTGACAGCTGAAAATGTGGACGGTGCTAGTGAAACTCACCAGGAAGCGAAAGTAACCGCAAAACTAGCCCAGGAGACGAGATGGAGAAATAAATTTCTAGATAACCTTGGGAGGAATGGCCTGCTCATGGAAATGGTAGGTTGGCATGGGGGGAGGAAAATGTTTGTGGGAGAAGGTAGGAAGGTCAGGAGAGAGTAGGTTTGTTAGAGAGCACAGATCAAGGAGCAAGGCATTGGGAGGGGACAGTATGGGAGCGGCGGGGGGGGAGGGTAGGTCATGCAAACATACGAATTAAGATCAGGGCCATTCAGCCCCTTTAAGCCTGCTATACCATTTGAAAGGTCATGGCTGATCTGGTTGTGGTCATGACACCGTTTTCCTATTTCCTCATAATAATAACCTTTGACTCCATTGTTTAGTCAAGAATAGCCTAAACCACAACATTATGGATCACTAATTATAGTTAAGGCAGAAATGGTTGGATTCTTGGTAGGCAGGGAGTGAAAAGTTATCGAGGACGGGTGGAAATGTGGAATTCGAAACACAAACAGATCTGCAATAATCTGGTACATCAGGGTAGTAGAACAGAAAGCAGAATATTGTGTTACAGTTACAGTGAAGGTGCAGAGAAAGATCAACTCTAATATATGAGACATCCATTCATAAGTCTGATAACAACAGGGAAGAAGCTGTTCTTAAATCTGTTTGTATGTGTATTCCAACATTTGTATCTTCTGTCCAATGGAAGAGGGTGGAAAAGTGTCTAACTTGGGTGGGAAGGCTCTTTGATTATGTTGGCTGCTTTCCTGATGCAGCTGGAGTCAATGGAAGGAAGGCTGGTTTATGTGATGGACTGGGCTGCATTCACAGCTCTCTGTAATTTCTTGTAGCCTTCAGTTTCCATACCAATCTGTGATGCATCTGGACAAAACTTGGTCAGAGTCACTGTGGACATGCCAAATTTCCTTAGCCCCCCTGGAGAAGTAGAGCCATTTGAATGGAGGCACACTTTTGAAGGGCTGAATGGTCTACTTCTCCTGCTAATTTGTTAATCTATAAAGGAACATGCCTGGCGCAGTTCACTTGGAACCCACTGGTGTTGTTATCTCAACAAATGTATGGCCTTGCCTCTCCCTAAGCAAATCATCAGCTCGAGGGGATTATTCTCCACCTGGTTTTGCATATCTTGCCTATTTGCATGGTTTATGGAACAACAGAGCAAGAATTGCATGAGATGTTTCGAAAGGTGAGTTGCTGTTCCCAGCGGGAGGTTTGTAAAAAGAATATTTCTGCTGCTTGGAGGAGCACCACCCAGTGCAGAGAGCAACTTGAGGATCAATGCTTTTATTTCTTTCTTCAGCATACAAAGAACACTATTAACAGGTACAGTGAGATCAATGTAAACATCCATTCTAACATTGTTTAAACTTGCAGAGAGCATAATCTCTCCTTTTACACCCTGCTCCTTTAACCAGCTTGAATTTACCTGCTGCCACTTCACTAGTTCCCATGATCAATTCACAAGGAACCTCATCATCATTAATACATGCTGAGTTCAGTTTTGAAATTCTGGAGTTAACCATTTCTAAATTTTGTTTTAAGTTTATGTTCTCTGTCCCTTTTCCCTCTCTCCCCCAACTCTGCAGGGAATTCAGAGCTGTCAGCCCCTCGCCATTTTCTGATAGCCTGCCCAGACTACCCATTCTCTACACACGCTGAATGAGTGATGACTGCTGCCCCACATTGACAGCAGGGGGAGCTCTCTACTCCCATGCACTTGAACAGAAATGTAGAGCCTCAGTTTAATATTGAAGACAAGATATATCAAGACAGCCGGTGGAATTTAAATTCAATTAATAAATAACTCTGGAATTGAAAATTAATCTGAGTTAATGTTGACCATTAAACGGTCATCAATTGTCATAAAGACATATATCCCTGACTCATGGCTTTTCTTATCAGCCACCCTTACCTGTTCTGGCCTTCATGTGACTTCAGACCCACAGCATTGTGGTTGGCTCTTAATTGTGTCCTGAAATAGCCTGCCGAGCCTTTCAGTTCAAGGGGAACTAGGAATGGGCAACAAATGTTGGCTTTGCCAGTTAGGCCCACATCCCATGAAAGGATCAATTAAAAACAAACAATTTTCATCTGATAGCTGTCTCCATACTGCACAGAACAGCTAACCAGTTATGTGCTCAGCTCCTTGATGGGGACTTGTTTGTTTAAATTTAAGCTAGGCAGGGTGACTTTGACTGGTCAAGGCATTGCCCTGAGAAATGGACCACTGATGATCTTGTTGAGTTGAAACAGGTGCAGTACATCTTCTTTCTGTTTGCAAAGAACAGGATTTTTGTGACGATTTTGTGGCTTTAAGAGGTGTGTTTTGTCCTGTTTTTCTTTTCAAGAGAGAGATTGGGGGAAACAGGTGATGAGCAGATTGTGAGAAGATAAACACCTGTGAGGCCTTTTTTTTTTTAAAAGTTGGAACAATAGAAGCATCCTGAGTGGTTGTGGTGAAGCTCTCACACATCTAGGATTTTTAACTAATCTTTCAGCCGTTGTTGCTGGGTCTCAGCAGGGTTGGAAGGCAGTGAATCTCTCTCGACTGCAACACTCTCTGTCTCTGAGTTGTCTTTCAGAATTGTCTTTTGATTTTCTTTCCTCCTGGATTAGAGAACTGCATGTAAGACAATCTGTCCTCTGAATTTGCCATTTTGCCACCTGTGTGCTTATGGGATGTTACAATATTGGAACGGTTACTGTTTAGTAGTAAAATCATCTATTATTCTGTTACGTTTTCCTATAGAGTTGTTATTCAAAGTTCCTCTTTCTTTTGTTGTATTTGAACTATAGTGATCAAATAAATTGTGTTTTGCTTAATCTTGAGTAGTTTGGCCAATCAAATTTCATCTGGAATACAGCACCTCACATTAGCTTTAAAATAAGAAAATGTTAGAGTCTAAGCTACCTTCTTAATATATTTTGAGGGGGTCTGATCTGCACCATAACACTATGTATTAATATAGGTAGCTTCTAGTACATGCAATTGAGTCACGCTGTGAACCCTGACTGACAATCCCAAATCAGTCGTCAGTGTAATTATTGGCACACTTGGGATTATTTAGCAAACATTGTCCAATTATGGAATGACACCTAAAGTTGGACACTGTTTGGAATTTTCAGGAATGGGCTAGTTGGGTACAGTCAGTTGCGAACAGCTGAAGAGAAAAACTGTCTGGTACAATTTGCCCATCTTCGGCATTAAACAACCGAAGTTTATGACTAGCATCACACTGGCTCTGAATTCAGGTGAGAATGGTCGGCGTGGGCCCCAGTGGTAAAGGGATTAAAGTGGGGGCATTCTCCAGAAGCCAGTACTGGAGGAGGACAAAGAGGATTGTGGAGATTGCTTGGTCATTGGCTGGATTTATCTCCACAGCATGAGACACAGAATGAGAAGCACCGAATCCATTACATTTTGCTGAGCGTTCCATGGAAGATGCTGTGCCTTTATGCTGAGGACATGAAGCTACGCGTTCCACTGCAGGTTGGTGAATTATATGTGAACAGGCTCAATCTTTACTTACTTTAATTACCTTCAAACCTAGTTTTAGTCCCACTTTTTCCTGAAGACAGTAGGACTCATGTTACTGAGCCTCACCTTCCTCCAGTATTTCCAGTTAAATTTAAAAGAGTTGTTTATCCAAAACCTGACATGAATTGTTCTGGTCACAGAGTCAAACAGCGTGGAAACAGACCCTTCAGTCCAACTCGCCTATGCCGACTGGATATCCTAACTTAATTCAGTCTCATTTGTCCCATATACCTCTAAACCCTTCCTTTTTATACCCATCCAGATGCCTTTTAAATGTTGTAATTGTACCAACCTCCACCACTTCCTCTGGCAGCTCATTCTGTACACACACCACCCTCTTGGAGAAAAAGTTGCCCCTTATGTCCCTTTTAAATCTTTCTCCTCTCACCTTAAACCTATGCCCTCTAATTTTGGACTGTGCTACCCTGGGGAAAATACCTTGCCTAAAATACCATGGCCCTCATGATTTTATAAACTTTTGAGGTCACCCCTCAGCCTTCAACACTCCAGGGAAAATAGCCTCAGCCTATTCAGCCTCTTCCTATAACTCAAGTCCTCCAACCCTGGCAACATCTTTGTAAATCTTTTCTGAACCCTTTCAAGTTTCACAGCATCCTTCCTATAGGAGGGAGACCAGAATGGAATGCAGTATTTCAAAAGTGGCCTAAACAATGTCTTGTACAGCTGCAGCATGACCTCCCAACTCCTGTACTCAATGCACTGACCGATAAAGGCAAGCATACAAAACGTCTTCTTCACTATCCTGTCTACCTGTGACTCTACTTTCAAGGAGCTATGAACCTGTACTCTAATGTCTTTGTTCAGCAACATTCCCTAGGACCTTATCATTAAGTGTATAAATCCTGCCCTGATTTTCCTTTGCAAAATGCAGCACCTCACACTTATCTAAATTAAACTCTGTCGCACCAAAGGAAATAGTTTCTTATTATCTACTGTATAAAATCCTTTAATCATTGTAAATTTGATCACTCCTGAAGCTTCTATACTCAAGAGAATAGAAGCCTTTTATTTGGCAGTGGCCCTCATTAACCTGTTACCATCACTGTGAGGGAACCATGAACCAAAATAATTACATTTACAAAATGACACCAGAGAGAAGAAAATGCCAATTAGATTATTGCCTTCAAATAAATCAGAATCGAAATGAAATAACACATATACTTCTTCATATATGAAGGTAAATTTCACTTTAAATAAAATCAATAAAACAAAAGTATAACTCTCACAAACACAGATATCTTCCTTCACCAGACATGGTATTACACAGCGTCACATTTCCATAATGTGCTGTTAATTACTCACACTGGGTCGGTCAGAGTCCTATCTGACAAGAGCTTTCGCCTTCAATTTTCGGTATGATTGCTATCAGCAAGGTTCACATCCACAAACTGTTACGATCCGGGGTTAGCAAGTCAAACTAGTTCCACCCTCACTAACACTGGATTCACAACATAGTGAAATTAAAACATTCAATGTCTCTCAATTTGTCCAGTTGTTCCTAACCAGTCTTTACTAGCAAGAGAACTTGACCACCAAGTTTATAACTTAAACAACAATCAACAATTTATTATTAATACTGTAACTTTAGCAGGACAAAGCTAAACAACAAGATCATCTAATTAATATTTATGATTTAAAACCCATCTTCTTTGTTCATAACCCAATTCTCATACACACAGACTGAAACACCAGCACGGTTAAAGGATAAATTAAGAAGAAAATATAAGAATTGTAATTTGCCAGTTCAATAAAACAGTTTCAAATGATAATACCAAGCATTTATGTAATTCTGGGATAATGAGTTATTTACAATCATGTAACTGTATACTTAATTTCAAAGTCATTGGAATACAAACAGTTTCAGTAGATTTGTACTTATTTCTTACAGACTAGAACTCTTATGTCAGAATATTCAACAGCTCTATAACTGGACAGAAAACTAGAGTGAAAGCAACAGCCAGTCCCAAAGCTTCCAAAATCACTCTGCAGTCAGGGCTGGTTTTCTCTTTTATTTTTCTTTTTTGTCATCAATATTCTCTGTGGTTCGCTGGTTAGCATCAGACCTCCCTGACTGACCAACTCAACATCTAATCAGCTGCCAGTCCTCAGAATAACAACACTCAATGCTGAATCATCTTCATTTTGTTTAAATTAGTAATTAAGTTGCATTGCCTTTCTCTTTTTTTAACCTATTCTTCTAATCAAACTGTTCAGAGATGTATCACACACATTCTGGAACAGGTGGGGCTTGAACCCAGGCCTCCCGGATCAGGAGTCAGACCCTAAGTTGCAATATCTTCCAGCCAGCTCCCAGGAGCAAACATCTGCGTTTGTTTTCTTTTCTTTTAAAACTTGCAGCTGTCCAAAGTTCAACTCTTAATTCTAGCAAAAGAAAATTGAGAAAAATAAAGCAGAAATAGTGAGTGTCTCAACAAAATGTTCTCTCCCTTATGTCATGATATCCTGATTGTGTAACTTTTAAGAGTTCCCTTCCAACCAGCCAACCAATAACGTCCATGTTCACCATTTACCTATGTCTGGGAAAATATACACCAGCATCTCTGAACAATTCACACAGCTTTGTGGGTTTAAGTTCTGTTCTTTCTCCTCGCCCAGTACTTCCAAAGATCCTATCTCACTTTATGCCAAACAGAAAAACTGACCTCTTCCTGGGAGCCATTTTTCTTAATATGTTCCTCTTTCTGTCCCTTTCCACTTTCTCTCTGTGTCTGCATCTCTTCACTGACCATCTTCACCCTCCAGCTCCCCTACTTGCATCAGTAGCTCTCCTTTCTGTCTGTCAGCACAGAGCTTCATTCTCAACTTCCTGTTGGTACTGCTTTCATGTTAAGGGTCACCAGGTCACGTGAACTAATATGTTTATTATCTTACTTTGCTGTTCCCGGGTCACCATAGACATTTTAAGTCTGTTGTGTTTCTGATGTATTCGTGGTTCAATCCCTCTAAGGCTAATATATCCTTCCTGCAACGTGGTGCCCAGAACTGAACTCAATGCATTTTGTGCGGTTCAACCAAAACTCAGTACAACTCGAATGTAACTCTTGCCCCTTTTTGCATTCCAGCCCTCCAAATAAAGATTAACATGGAGCTGGTGTAGATGTGGTAAAAATTGGGAGGACAGATGCACTGCAATGGGATGGCTATGTTTAACAGACCATGATTAGGCAGCAAAAGACTTTCAGAGATTTACAGAGGTTTTATTGTAAATCTATTGTTTAGCACAAACAACACTTCCCACCTTTTCCTTCTGGACCCTTTCCCTGTCTAGAAGCCAAACCTCCCCACAGTAGAGAGGAACCCAACACTTTTTCTTTTGAAAGCACACTACCAATTGACCCAAATAATCAACAAATGAACATTATAAATACTGCCCACCAGGGGCGATGCAACATTAACAAAAATAAAGGAATGCTAAGGAACCCGGCACTTCAAGAACATAAGAAATAGGAGCAGGTGTGGGCTGTCTGACCCACTGAGCCTGCTCCACCATTCAATAAGATCGTGGTTGATCTTTTCATGAACTCAGCTCCACTTACCCGCCTGCTCACCATAATCCTTAGTTCCTTTACTTTTCAAAAACCTATCTTTGTCTGAAAAACATTCAACGAGGTAGCTTCAACTGCTTCGCTGGGCAGAGAATTCCTCAGTTTCACAATCCTTTCAGTGACGAAGTTTATTCTCAACTCAGTCCTAAATCTGTTTCCCCGCCTTATTTCGAGGCTCTTCCTCCTAATTCCAGTTTCACCTGGCAGTGGAAACAAGCTTCCCTGCTTCTATCTTACCTATTCCCTTCATAATTTTGTACGTTTCTATAAGATGCCCTCTCATTCTTCTAAATTCCAGTGAGTATCGTCCTAGTCTACTCAATCTCTCCCCATAAGCCAGCCCTCTCAATTCTGAAGTCAACCTGGTTTATTATTAACCCATTGCCAAATCACGATGCTAACGAAATAAAACAAACAATAAATTATGTACCAATAACAAAAAAGAAGGAAAGTGAGGAAGCACTAAATTAAATGGAGTTGGATGGGGAAATATTGTGGTGCCCATCTCTCTCAAAAACTCTCTCTCCCCCAAATCCACTAAGCATCAGCTATTCTCAGTCAGCTCTGTAGCTGCCCTGGTTAACCCTTAAAGGGACTTATATTTCCAACCTAACAAGCTATTGAGTGGATAAGTTGCTGGATTCAGATGCCTTGCTTCCCAGGTCACCAAAAGAACTGGAAACTGACGTAGCAGAAGTGCTGGTCATAATCTTTCAATCTTCTCTAGATAACAGCGTGGGTGACAGAGGATGGGGAAGGGAAAATGTGACACCCTTGCTCAAGAAAGGATTTAAGGGTATGCATAATAACTACAGTCAATTTAATGTCAGTAATAGGTAAGGATTTAGAAACCATCATCAGGAAAAAAAAAATCATCAAACATAAGTTAAATACGGATCACCAGCCTTGATTTGTGAAAGACAGATTGTGTGGAACAATTGATTTTGTTTGGTGAAGGAACAGAAAATGTCTGATGAAGGATTTGCAGTGGATGTTGGTCGACTTTAAGAAAGTGTTTGGTGAAGGGCCACATAAAAGGCTAGTTGACAATAATAGTGGTTCAAAGAACAAAAAGGAACAGTGTCAGCTTGGATAACAAGTGATCATTAGCACAAAACTCCTGACCTGAGCTTTATGGACGATTGTTTCAGAGGCTTACTCAACCGAGGGTGGAGGTTTCTGACACAGCTGCAGCTTCACTGACCCGGACTTACTGTTCCTTTCAGGCCTCTGTAAACTCTCACTCCAACTGGTCAGAGGACTTGCTCTCGAAGCTGGGGATCCACAACATCATGTCGGAAGCCTTTCCGAGCACCCCTCTGGAGTATTACACCTGCCCGTTCCGACGCTCCAAATTAGAAAGGTCTGTATGAATTCAACTCTATTCGCTTGTCAGGCCACCCTGTCAAGGAAGGAGGAACTGCATTCCTATAACGCCTTTCATGACCTTACGTTATCCAAAAGCACTTTACGGCTAATGAATTGCTTTTGAAGTAGAGTCATGGTTGCAATGTTGGAGACAAAGCTGCCAATTTGTGCACAGCAAGCTCTCTCAAGCAGCAATGCAATAAATAATCTATTAGTTTGGGGATAAAAGTTGATCAGGGTGCTGGGGAGTGGAATATTAAGGGAAGGAAGTGAGGTTACAGAACCTTGATCAGAGCTTACCTGGACACTCAGTGCAGTTTGGGAATATTCAGCCATGATATACCACGGATTTACTAGACCGATGAATGACTGAATTAGCTTTATTGCCACATGTACTCAAATGAGTACAGTGAAAAGTTTATAAGTTGTCGCTTATAGTGCCATCCATCTTAGGTACAAAGGTACTTAGGTACAATCCTTAGTTACAATATAGAAAACTGAAGAAAATGAAAGTTACATTACAGCTTTACAGAAAAACAAGACACAAAGTTAAAAAGACAAATATCTCATTTCAGGGCTTGAAAAATTACCTTGAGGGTAAATTACAAAAGTTTATCTTGAATCTCTATGGGCGAATCAAACATCCCAGAAATGGTCTAATAAAGATGTTTACAATGATAATGTTAGGGCAACATGTGTTAATGTATTTACAGTAAAATCTAAACATTCCCATCTCCATCGAGGGCACAAGCACGTTAGTCTTGTGAATGAACCTCATATATCTCTGTTTGTTCTACATTCTGGTTTTCTGTGTTCTGTCAGACTATGTTGGGTGAGGGTGGATTGATTTGCTGTGGGTTAGAATCATAGAATCCCTATGGTGTGGAAAGAGGCCATTCAGCCCATCGAGTCTGCACCAAACCTCCAAAGAGCATCCTTCCCAGTCCCAGACCACCACCCGAGCTTCGTAACCCTGCATTTCCCCTGGCCAATCCACCTAACCTGCACATCTTTGGGCTTTGGGAGGAAATTGGAGCACCCTAAAGTACTCCATGCAGACACGGGAGAATGTGTAAACTCCACACAGTCGGTCGCCTGAGGGTGGAATCGAACCTGGGACCCTGGTGCTCTGAGGTGGTAGTGCTAACCACTGAGCCAGTGAGCCTTCCGAAAATTGATATGTGTTGCATCTTCTGAAACTTCCTTGCTCGTCTATCTCCAACCTTCTGAGCATTCCTGATTCAATTACCTAGACCTTAAATTCCAGATTTCCCCTCCCTTTTCCTAATCTCTCTCTCCTCCCCCTCTCCCTCTCTTTCTCTCTCTTTTCCCTCATTTTTCAAAACTTAGGTCTTTGGCCAAGCTATTGCCCAACTGTCTTAATATCTTCTAATGTTGGAGTCAAATGTAATTCAGTAATATTCCTGTGAAATCATTTTACCCATGATGCTATTTAAAGATGTGGAGGGTGGGGTGCAGAATTGAATGCCCTCCACTGTGGCGTGTTTGGTGGCAGAGGGTATTTAATGATAGCAGAATGTTGGGTGGGGTGACCTTCTATCCCCCTTCTTCCCATCTCCACCTTGGTGATGTCTGTGACGGGTACACACAGAGGAGGCTGCCAACTGAGTCCCTCCAGTTTGAAAGTTAATGAGCACATGAGGGCCTTATCCTGTTACAGCTAGTATTAATCCAGACCTCTATGTGGGGTGGGGGTTGGGGGGTGGGGCAATCATGATAAGTAAACCATGGAGTGTTGCTTCTGGCTCCCAGAGGGTCAGTTTGGGAGGGGAAGGTCCTCGTTACTGCAGCTGCTTGAGAGACCTGACATTGGAAACATTGACAGTGACCCTCTCCTCCCTCATGGCTGAACACTCCTCTGTGACAAGCCTTTGTCCCACCCCTGGGCATCAATGACAATACTAGGTCTCGTCACCAGTGACGACCCTAGGTCTCATCATTACTGACAACATTAGACCTTGTCGTCACTGGCAACACCAGGCCTCGTCATCACTGACAATACTAGGCCTTGTTGTTGTCAGTGGCAGTAGTCCCTCAAAATTGAGTCTATTCTTTGTCAGGTTAGATGAGTCTTCAGATGACTGAGGAACTTTGGATTTACAAACTTTTCTGCAGTGGGAGTGGACTGTGACAAGGAAATTGAATCTGCAGTCTGGGGTTGGCTTCCTATCTCTTCCTGGGGCCATTGTTGCACCTCATGGCGGAGTCACTGAGCCTTGAAGTGGCTTGTGCCTTGATGGATCAGGAGATCCCTTGTTGAGTGTTGACAACTTTCTCCTTCTGGCCACTAGTGTCAATGCCTCTGTACTTTAGGGTGGCGTGATTGTATCCTCTAGCAGGGAGTAAAGGCACAGAAATGTGAAAGAGATTCACTGGGCTTATTCCTGGGATGAAAGGGTTGATTTATCAAGAACAGGTTAAGCTTTTAATCATTAGACTTTGGAAGAATGCGGGGTGGTCTTATTGAAACCCACAGCATTCTGAAGAGGATTGTCAGAATAGATGTTGAGAAGAAGTTTTAACTATTGGTGGGGGAGGGGCTCTCTCCAACCAGGGGGCATAGTTACAGACAAAGGGGATGTTCATTTAAAACTGAGATGTGAGGAAATTTCTCACTCAGCGAGAAGGGACTGTTTGACATTCTCTACTCCAGAGACCTGTGAAGGTTCATCAGGAAAGTATTTAAAAATTTGGTTGATTTATTGTTGTCACGTGTACTGAGATACGGTGAAAAGGGTTGTTTTGCGTCCTATACAGGCCAATCCTACCATACAGAGTGCAGGATACAGTGTTACCGCCACAGAGAAGGGCAGAGAGAGACAGATCAGATTAATATTTGAGAGGTCCGTTCAAAAGTCTGATAACAGCAGGGAAGAAACTGTTCTTGAATCTGTTCATACATGTATGCCCGACAGAAGAGGGTGGCCGAGAGTAGAACTAGGGTGGGGAGGGGTCTTTGAGTATGTTGGCAGCTTTCCCAAGGCAGCGGGAATGGATGGAAGGAGAGAGATTTTTGAAATGTCGAGTCTTAAGAAAGTGCTCCTTTAACAAGGTTATGTTGTCCTTGGCTTTTTTTTTTCGGAGAGGTTGTAAATGACACAGGCTCCGAAAAGTCTGGAGTTGAGGGATTTTAGGGCCAATTTAATAAAAGAAATCAGATACTGTCTCAGGCAGAAGGCTTTCAAATTTAAAAAAAAAAATAATTGTGCAATGAAATGGGAGTGGCCAGTTCTCCCCTGCTCAGCTTTTCTCTGGTTTGTTTTTTTCCCTCGCAGTAGTGTGAAAAAAAGCCGCTGGACCCAAAGAAGCAGGTCCATGCTGGTGCTTTCCCTCTGACTTCTCCCCTGTAAGACCCTGTGTTTGATTCTACCTTTTGTGCCAAAGGGTGTTTATGGGGATTGTTGCAAGTATTTGGAACAGCAGCATTAAGTTGGGATAGTCTGTTGGGTTTTCGGATAGGTTAAGTTATTCGGTATTCTGCTTTCTGTTCTTTGTGTTTCATTCAGTAATCTTGTAAATAAATTGTTCTGTTTAAAACTAGGTGGTTTGACCAGCTGATTCTCTCCACTTTACATCTGCTTAAAACAACTAGCAAAGTTAGGATCTGGGCGACCTACTTGAAATGTTTTGAGGGGTTCTGGCCTGGTCCAGAACACGGGAAGTTGAGGGCAATGTTGAATTGGCATCAGAGAGGAGTGGAGGCCTGGCGTAGGTCAACCATGATAGACTGGCGCAGTAGACCTCAAGAGCTAAATGGTATATTCCTGCTCCTATTTCTTATGTTCTTCTACCAGGATAATGAGTTCATGTGGGTGCAATACCGAGAGCAGCCACCGAGAGGCACTACTGCTCAATACAATTACCAACCACTGATTGGCCAGTAGCTCTTCATGGATGGGAATTTCACCTTACTGGGGAAGACTTATCACTGTCCAGTGTGGCCTAGGAGAGGGCATGCATGTTTGGAAGGTGATGTCAAAGGAGACTTGGTGAATTTCTGTGCTGCACCTTGTAAACAGAGATGCTTTTTAGTGAATGCTGGTGGGTGTAGTACCAATGAAGTAGGCTGTTTTGTCCTGGATGGTGTCGAGCTTCTTGAGTGCTGTTGGATCGCCACACATCATATCGCACTCCTGACGTTTGCCTTGTTGGTGGTGGAAATGTTTTGGGGAGTCAGCAGGTGAGTTGCTTGCTACAGTGTTCTTAACCTCTGACCTGCTCACGTAGGCACTGTGTTTATATGACGGGTCCAGTTGGGTTTTTGGTCAATGCTAATCCCAAGGATGTTGAAAATGGGGGATTCAGTGATGGTAACACCATTGAATGTCGAGGGGTGGTGGTTAGATTGTCTCTTGTTGGAGATGGCCATTGCTAGGCGCTTGTGTACTGTTTTCTTCTTGGACTCATATGTCGAGTGTTTTCACAACTTTGGCAAATTTGGAAGAATCAATTATTGAAGATATTTACTGGAGATATTTCCTGTGCAGGTACTTAAATAATAAGAACAAGGAGGACTTCTTCACCAACACACAGAGGCATCAGATCGTGAGTACTGGGCCTTCAAGAGTAACCTTTCTCTCAGGGAACCATGCACTGTATTAGTTGCTATGGTTGTGTGTCTTCATTTGGGGAGATTTTAATTTAAACTCATTAAGTAACTTGGTAATTCAGGACTTGAGTATTGCTGCAGACAAAGAGAATATTGAAGCTTTTCACTTTGCACTGTTCAGGACTGATGCAAGAATGCCACATTTTAAAAGGAATAACAATTTACATTACATGAGGAAAAGGGTGCTGATTGGTTGGCGAATGATCTCTGATTGGTTAAAGTGTTGTCATGGAGATGAGAACAGATGTCCCCCAAGCTTTTGTTTAATTGAAAAAGGCACAATATTTGGCTCTTCTTACCTGCAGAGAACAGGGCTCTGCATGTGAATGTATGTAGCTTCTATCAAGCATCAATGCAAGCTTGACTGATCATCTTAAATTGATTGTAAAAGCAATTCTTTGCACACTCAATATTATTCGGTTATTGCTGACCAACCAGATGATCAAATTTAATGTTGGACACTGTTTGAGATTTGCCAGCATGGCTGGTTGAGTATGCCAGTATTCTGTCTGTTGCAAAGGTGCTGTTTGGTATATCACAACAGCTAGAAGTCCTAGGATTTATAAACTTGGCATCACACTGGCACTGAAACTCATATGCCACACAGTGTTGTAGGCCACTCATCTTTTTGGTTTGATGGCAGCATCCTGTTAGTTGTTATGGGCCAGACCAAACCCCCTCAAAATATTTGCAATTTTTGAGAAGGTTTACAAAATTGGAATAACAGCTCATTTAGAAACTTAACAGAATAATAAATTATTACCTACCACTAATGAACTGATCCAATATAGTAACATCCCACAAACACCCCTTTGACAAAGGCAAGTCCAGGAAAAAAATAGATTGTCTCACAGACAATTCTCCAGTCCAGGAGGAAAAACATCAAGAGGAAATGTTAGTACAGTCAAGGGTGTGTAGGTTAAAATCAACTAGGAAAAAGTGAGGACTGCAGATGCTGGAGATCAAAGCTGAAAATGTGTTGCTGGAAAAGCGCAGCAGTTCAGGCAGCATCCAAGGAGCAGGAGAATCGATGTTTCGGGCATAAGCCCTTCTTCAGGAATGAGGAAGTTGAGCCAAGCAGGCTAAGATAAAAGGTAGGGAGGAGGGAATTGGGGAAGGGGCGTTGGGAATGCAATAGGTGGAAGGAGGTTAAGGTGAGGGTGATAGGCTGGAGAAGGGGTGGGGGCAGAGAGGTCGAGAAGAAGATTGCAGGTCAAGAAGGCGGTGCTGAGTCTGAGGGTTGGGACTGAG
>NC_057722.1:5551942-5576317 GCF_004010195.1 Chiloscyllium plagiosum | reverse complement strand
GTGGGGGCGGAGAGGTCGGGAAGAAGATTGCAGGTCAAGAAGGCGGTGCTGAGTCTGAGGGTTGGGACTGAGATAAGGTGGGGGGAGGGGAAATGAGGAAGCTGGAGAAATCTGCATTCATCCCTTGTGGTTGGAGGTTAGGTTAGTTTGACACAACATTGAGTGCCGAAGGGCCTGTACTGTTCTATGTTCGAAGACTCAGAGGGAGAGTAGCAGGGACAGCTGTAGTTTCCAAACCCCAGCCTCAACACTCTAGCAACTGCTGCTGAGAAACTAAAACTAAAAATCCTGGCCTTGTAGAAGCTTGCCCCATCCATTCCTCAGCCAACCCCACGGCCTTCACATGCTGTTTATGGGCTTGCAGTGACAGATTGGTACCTCTGACATAAAACCTCTCTTCAAACCAAAACCAGGACAAAACACACCTCTCAAAACCATTGTATCATCCTGCATTGGAGAGCGCTGCTTGTGTTGCTACTAAGTAGTAGCAGCATGCAATAATCTCTCAAATAATAACACTCGACTCCTCCTTTGTGCATTTAACATGGCAATGCCTCAGTCAATCAGAAGTGTCTTGTCTTTACAGAATTAAACAAAGGCTTTGGGAAAAGCCGTTCCCTTCCTGCTGCATTCTCCATGGCGGAGATTCAATCAATTTGAATTGATTGAATCTCAGGTTCAATTCCCGCCTTGGGCAACTGACTGTGTGGAGTTTGCACATTATCCCCGTGTCTGCGTGGGTTTCCTCCCACATTCCAAAGATGTGCGGGTTAGGTGAGTTGGCCATGAGAATTGCCCGTAGTGTTAGGTATATTAGTCAGGGGTGAATGTAGGGGAATGGGTCTGGGTGGGTTGCTCTTCGGAGAGTCGGTGTGGACTTGTTGGGTCGAAGGGCCTGTTTCCACACTGTAGTGAATCTTAAAAAAAACATCGTGTTGATTCCCTCGTGTGTACCTCTGTTTTTCACTCAATGAAATGAAGAGGCTGAGCTTCCTTGTCCCAGGGAGCTTCTGCCAAGACCATGAAAAATAGCCATTCAGCCCCTCAAGCTTGGTCTGCCAATCAGTAAAATCATGGATGATCTGATGATTATATGTACACAGAGTTCAAACTGAATGGTGCAAGTTAAATTAGATTTCAGTCTGATTTTTTGGAACTCGGTTTTAATGACCTTATAACATACGTACAGATGTAGGCCATCCAGCCCAGCAAATCTGCTCTGCTATTCAATCAGATTATGGCTGATCTAGTAATCCTCAACTTCACTTTTCTGCTTCTTTTTTTTCCCTCTGTAACCCTTGATTCTCTTACTAATTGAAGATCTGTCCATCTCAGTCTTGAACATGTGTAATGATCCTGCCCTCTGCACTAAAGAACCCACTACCCGCTTCGAGGAGAAATCTCTCCTCATGTCTGTTATTAAATGAATGACCCCTTATTCTGAGATTACGCCCTCTGGTACTAGACTCTCCCACAAGGGCAAATCACCTCTCCATATCTTCCATGTCAAGACCTTTCAGAATCTTGTATGTTTCAATAAAGTCTCCTCTCATTCTTCTGAACTCCAATAAGTACAAGCCCAGCCTGCTCAACCTCTCCATATAAGACAGTCTCTCCATCCTGGTATTAGCCTAAAGAAGTTGCTATGGACTGCCTCCAGTGTCTCTCCTTACATAATGGGCCCAAAACTGTTCACAGCGGGTGTGTGTGCGCATGTGTATGTGTGTGTGTGTGCGTGTGTGTGTGGTCTGACTAATGCCTTGTACAGGTTTTAGAAAGATTTTCCTGTTTTTGTCTAGAATCATGGAAGCAGGCCATTTAGCTCGTCAAGACCACACTAACCCTCCAAAGAGCATCCCACCCAGACCCAACCCCATGCCCTTAACCCTGTGACCCTGTATCTCCCATGGCTAGTCCACATCCCTGGACACTATGGGCAATTCAGCATGGCCAATCATAAACTGCACATCTTTGGACTATGTGGTGGGGCACGGGGAACTGGAGCACCCAGGGGAAATCCACGCAGACACGGAGAGAACATGCAAATTCAACTCAGACAATCGCACGAGGGTGGAATTGAACCCAGGAGACTGGCACTGTGAGGCAGCGTGAGCCCACCATGCCACTGTCTAGGAGCGGTGCCTTCAGAGACTGGGTCTTGTCATGTCTTAATTTGTTTACTAATGTATTTGATCAATTCTGATGTTGCTTCCCTCCTTGGACAGGTTTATGAAATATTAGCAAGGACTAAGTACGGGCTTCAACGAAAGGCACAGATTGGCATCAATGGCCTGTTGACCGCAAACGTGTTTACAGCAGCCTTTCCCCTCCACGATGTAAGAGCACTGCTTTATTGTTTAAGTTCCAAATGTCTGTCACGGGTACCCCAATACTTTGAGAAAAAAACCTCACGGGATTTGGATGTCTGCCTCATCCCTAATTGTCCAGAGAGTGTTCTAGGTCTGGAGTCACATGTAGGCCTGACCAGGCAAGGACAGCAGATTTCCTTCCTTAAATGTGAACCAGGTGGGATTTAGTTTTAGCGACAGTTTTATGGTCATCCTTTAGGTTAGTTTTTTTTAATTCCAGATTTTTATTGAGTTCAGATTTCACCATCAGTCCTGGTGGGATTTGCATCTATGTCCCCCAGAACATTAACCTAGGGTGTTCTGGAATCCTAGTTCATAGTCTCTGTCTCTACACCACCTCCTTCCTGCAGCTGACATTCTGGGTGTCTGTACGTTACAACTGAACACCAATTGGGGCAAACCGGTTCAACTGGACTGAGGAAATGTGCCATAAAGTATAATACAGCATTAACAGACGTTGTCAAATGAGTGTGAAACTGACGAACAGTTTCAATGTAGATAACCATGAATTGATTCATTTTGACAGAAGCAATAAAGGATGGCACACAATCCTTTGAAAATCAAAGTTTGAATGGGGTACGGTACAGATACACTAATTATTTACAGCAGCAACATTGGATTATAAGGCAAACTGTGCATGGGGATTCATTTCTAGAAGGACAGAATTCAAAAGCACGGACATTTCATTACACTTAGATATAATGTTTTACCTCCCTTGCAGTACTGTTCCCAAGATATTGCAAAAGGAAGAAAGAGGTAGTAGATCAGGTCTTTGAGAATAGAAGGTAGTGTCCCTGTCTCTGATTTTGGACTAGTGGTGCTGGAAGAGCACAGCAGTTCAGGCAGCATCCGAGGAGCAGCGAAATCGAGGTTACCTCCCTGTCTCTGAGCCAGACGCTCTGGGTTCAAGTCCAATCCAGGCCGGGAAATGTGCATTCGTAACACAGTCAAACAGGTCATTTATCAATCTGTAAATACTTCCGATACACATGAATGGCGAGGAAATTTGGAGTCACCAGCGACATTATCCAGGTGACAAGATGCATGGAACTGTGTATGTTGCCACAGTAACTCAGACCCGTTTGGAGTTGGTGGGTGCAGTTTGGCTGGGTGGCCTGTGTAGATTGTATTGGGGCCAATAACAGGTGCTTTGATTCCCCTCAACCTGCCTGGAGGTTGTAGTGCTATCCATTGGGCAGATAATTCTAGAAGGAAATAGAAGTACTGGAGAAAATACGAGAAAAGGCCTTGTTTAGTCAGACTGAGAGGTTGTAAGTATTGGGGAGGCAAAAACAGGCTGGGCCTACTCTCCCTGAAAAGGAGAATGCTAAAGACTGACTTGAGAGAGTTCTTTGAAATGATAAATGTTCGAAAAATGTAGAATCCCTACAGGGTGGAAGCAGGCCACTCAGCCTATCAAGTCCACACCAACCCTCTGAAGAGCATCACACCCAATTTCGGCTACCCCTCATTTCCCATGACTGATCCACTCAGCCTGGAGAAAGTGAGATCTGCAGATGCTGGAGATCAGAGCTGAAAATGTATTGCTGGAAAAGCGCAGCAGGTCAGGCAGCATCCAGGGAACAGGAGAATCGACGTTTCGGGCATAAGCCTTTCTTCAGGTTCCTGAAGAAGGGCTTATGCCCGAAACGTCGATTCTCCTGTTCCCTGGATGCTGCCTGACCTGCTGCGCTTTTCCAGCAACACATTTTCAGCTCTGATCCACTCAACCTGCCTGCCACTGGACACTAGGAGCAATTTCCAATGGCCAACCACCTAACTTGCACATCTTTGGACTGTGGGAGGAAACCAGAGCACCCGGAAGAAACCCACGCAGACACGGGGAGAATGTGCATACCCCACACAGACAGTCACCCGAGGTGGAATCGAACCCGGGCCCCTGGCACAAAGCCACCATGCTACCTAAATGTGAACAAGACCTTCCTGTTTGTAGGAGCCCCAAACTCTAAGGGCCATCAATACAACAAAGTCAGTATTAAAACCAATAAGAAATTGCACAGGAGCTTCTGTATACAAGAGCACAATTAAAAGGTTTGAATGAAAAGATTAGAATGTGGACTGTGCTCCATGTAATGCACTGTGGAGCTTGTCAGTATCTGATTCTAGCAGTTTGATGAAAGGAACCACACTGAGGAGAAAAGGAACGGAGAAGAAAAACTGGAGAGAAATAGTGAAGGGGAAAGGGAATAAAGAATAGATGCGACCAAAGTGTAAAGAAGCAGGAAGATAGAGGAGAGAAGCAGAAAGGCAGCAGTGAGAGTACAAACAAAGAGCAGGAGCCAGCAAGAAGCAGAGACGGGAGCCATTGGGAATTCCCCATGGATCGGTATTTTCTTCTTCGGTGTTTCAGTTGGAGTCATGTGGGATAAGATTGAAGAGGTGGGAGCCATCAGCCTGCCTGATTTGTGTCCTGTTTGAATTCAAAAAGCTAGCCAGTGCCCTGTGTGGCTCCATCCACCCTCTGACTGTCCGACCTCCCCTATTGGGAGTACTCAAGTGAAAGATTTACCTGGCCAGTCCAACCAAAGGCGTTGCTTAGACAAAACCATGGGCATGGTGGGAATGTTCCCACTTGTGGTTTGGTTGGGTACATGGAGCCTAGGGAAGAGTTCTACTATGCAAGATATGATGTGCTATAAGGGGGCACATTCTAAATCACTGTCAATCAGTATCTAATGCTAATTTGTCTTATAAGGACATTCTGAAGCATCAGGAGTCAAAATCAGATGCATTCAACTTGGCTTCACAGTAAATCTATCTGTAAATAAGGTCAAAAATCAAATGATCATCAGGTTATAGTCCAACTGGTTTATTTGAACTTGCAACCTTTGGAGCTCTGCCCCTTCCTCAGGCATGGCAAACCTGTTGCTCTATAACTTGGTGTTTGATTTTTGACCAGTCCAACTGCAGCATCTCCACATCATATCTGTAAATAGTCTGACTTTCAAATTAAGAAAGTAAAAGACTATAACAAGGAGAGGGAAGGCATCGCTGGTGTAAACTCTGAGCAACTGCTAAGAACCAGGTAATCACTAACCTCGCCATTGGTTTTGTCTGCAGGGTCCATACCAGACTCGGGGTGAACAGGATGAACAGCTCAGCCGTAGGCAGGTACTTTATGAGCATTGGGCTCGCTGGGGCAAGTGGTACAAGTACCAACCTATGGACCATATCCGGAATTATTTTGGAGAGAAGATTGCATTTTACTTCGCGTGGATAGGTACGGTTCTGCGTGAGTGACTTTTCAGTTTAATCCTTGTCTTCAACGAGATTGAAATCTACAGTCATAAGGGGAGCCTCAAATCAGTCCAATGGAGCTGGTGCAGAGTACAGTATGCTCTGTGAACCTTCAACCTGCATCCCACCCACTTGTCCACCATGAATATTGAGTATGAATAAAACTCTGCAGTCATAATTGCAGATATTGTTCAGTCCTTTGAGTATAGGAGTTGGAAAGTCATGTTGAGGTTGTGCAGGACATTGGTGGGGCCTGTTCTGGAACATTGTGTCCAGTTCTGGTTGTCCAGTTATAGGAAAGATATTTTTAAGCTGGAGAGGGTTCAGAAGCGATTTACCAGGATGTTGTCGCGTATGGAAGGTTTAAGTTATAAAGAAAGGCTCAGACGTTTTTCACTGGAGCGTAGGAGGTTGAGAGGTGACCTTATAGAAGTTTATAAAATAATGATGGGTATGGATAGACTTAATGTTGCTTGTCTTTTCCATAGGATGGGGGATTTCAAGACTAGGGACACATTTTCAAGGTGAGAGGAGAGAGATTTATAAAAGATATGGGGGGAAAATTCTTTACACAGCCGGTGGTTTGTGTGTGGAATGACCTTCCTGAGGAAGTGGTGGATGTGGGTACAATTACAACGTTTGAAAGACATTTGGATAAGTACATGAATAGGAAAGTTTGGAGGGATATGGGCCAGGACTAGTTTAGTTTGGGATTCTGGTCGGCATGGACTGGTTGGACTGTAGAGTCTGCTTCTATGTTGTATGACTCTATGACTCCATGAAAAGGAGAGCATGATGATACTGACTTGAACAGTGGATCTACACATTTCACAGGATCTGTACTTCAGGAAATGCCTAATACTATATTTATTTAGCTTCACACAGTGTGATATTGTGTGTCTTTGCAAGGTTGTTGCATGAATTCATGTGCGAGTCACAGAATCTGGGGCTTGATCTTATTCACTGGCTCACAGGTTTCAAACAGTCATGTGGATGCACAAATTTCTAAAACTTGCTTAAACAGAATCAATAATACTAGATGACACTTTGGAAAAGATAACAGTGAAAATAGATAACATGAAACAAACATTAGGTGAAAACACTTTATTAATCCACTAAGCAACAGGTGCGACCCTACTTGTAGGAACTCATCACTGACTGGTTACTCTGCAAACAAATTCTCTGCACGCGCCTTTCCATGACCTATCATGTCCTGATTCCTAACTGCCTGCAGCAGTGATATCCCTGTGGAGCGTGCAGTAAAGCTTTTCTAACCGTTGCCCTTTGACATATAAACCCATGACTCAAATTGGGACAGCAAACTGGGTCTCAGTGCCTTATTAATCCTACCCAAGCTATGCAAGACCGCCTCCATGTGGTTAATGTTGGTCTTAGCAGGGGATGTCTCTAGTTACATACCAGTATTGGATATGATCTCTTACAGCAACGATATGGAAAGACTGACAAGGATAATAGCTGAAAAGTGCACATTAAAACATCAGAAAGGGTTGACAGACTGGATCAGTTTTAAAAAATACAACCATGAAGGGTTACCTGATTGAGGAAATGATGAGAGGTTTCGAGAGTGGGGACAGAGAGAACATTTCCTCTTATGAGGAACAGAGGAGATCAAAATAACATTACCAGAAGGGAATTCATAAGAAACTCCTTTCCATTCACTGGGGTCAGAATCTTGTCAACATAGAGAATGTTTGAAGTGGATTAGTAATGATTCTTTAAAGAGAAACTGATCAGCCAAGTGAGGACGAAGGGAATAGAAGGCTATGAGAGTCGATTTTCATGGGGCAGGAGGAGGCTCGAGTGTTCTTGTTGGGCTGAATGGCCTGTTTCTGTGTCCGATGTAGTTGGACATTATCCTCATCCCATCAGTGTCCGTGATCAGAGCTCCTCCTACTTTCTGTACCTGCCCCACTGACTGCAGTACACTGAGCCAGGACTGACTCTCAGCTTGAATGCAACAATTGGCTGGATGTTCAGTAATTGATGTTAACTTGTTATTTTTTTCAGGATTTTACACAGGGTGGCTGTTACCAGCAGCAATTGTGGGAACTGTGGTCTTCATTGTTGGAATTAACCTGATGCTGAGTGACATTCCTGCGTGAGTTTTATGCCAAACAATGAGTGAGGGATGTAGTCCAAATGTAGTCACAACGTATGTGCTACAGTTCAATTATAGTCACATCTGTATATTGATGCATTCTGAACATTGTCATTCAGTACAGTCAGAATATGCTTCTACTGTGCAGGGTTACAGTATGAATATGATCATACTGTTCAGAACTACAGTCTGAATGTGGTGACAAGCAGTTCTCCTAGAACTCATTTAATAGGAAATCGCTTAATAGAAATAATGGGAAAAGTGGGGTTGGGAGCAGACCAGTAAAGAATATCACATGTGATCAAACAAAAATCACCCAAACGTCTAACACAAAATATAGCACAGAACGAATGAAGGTTGAAATCATGTTTATTAACAAAAGTAAATTTAACACAGTACATTTAAAAAGTAGAAGAAAATACAGTACCTCTCACAGGAAGCTGCTCTGTCGGCAGCCTGACATTGTTGCACGTGCAGAATGAAGCGCACGAACCCATCTCCACTGGAATTGCGCTATTATCAACAGAGGTAAACATTCTCGAAAACACCATTCCCTAATTCTTCAGTGACGTTATAGCCAAATCGCGCTACTGAAACACGTGTTATCCCAGAACTACCTGCACATTGATGAGAACTACAGCCTGAATTTGATTACATTGTACAGAACTGCAGACTTAATGTAGTCACACTGTATGGAACTACAGTCTGACTGTGGTCACATTGTATAGCAGTACAGTCTGAATGCAGTTACACTTTATAGAACTACAGACTGACAATGATCACATTGTACAGTACTACAGACTGACTATGACCTCACTGTCCAACACCACTGACTGTGATTACACTACTACTGTATGAATGTGGTCACACTGTACAAATGTGGTCATACTGAACAAAACTACAGCCTGAATCTGGTTTACAATCTTGTCTGAATTGGAAAGATGATGAGAATAAAACAACAAATCTGGTTCTGGAGGAAGGACTCAGCCTGTGGTTTGGGAGGACAGCTCATGTGGCTGGTGACATGGACACAGTCCCCATGATTATAATTTCTGTTCCTCTCTGTCTTTACCCAGAAAGGAAATCTGCGAACAAGGAAATAATTACAGTATGTGCCCGCTCTGTACAAAGTGTAAAACTTGGAAACTCTCCAGTATCTGCTCGCTCTTCAAGGTAAACCCATTTCTTCATTGACTGAGCCCTGGGGGTGTTTGAGTGACTGCACCACAGTGCACTTCTGCAGTAGAATACTCCTGTGACAGTATGTTAACCCGATTCTCCCACCAGTCAGGGGGTTCAAAGGTAGGGGGCTCATCGGCATAAGCTGGTGGAGAAGAGTCATTGCGAGTGAGCAGATATGATTGGCTGGTGATCAGGCATGTAAATGTCTCCTCTGATCCTCCCTGGTCCAAGGTCACTAAAACTAGTTTCTAATTCATCTGCTCAAGCCCAGTTGAGATGAGGAATCCAGCCTGGCTGGGATCAACCCTGGAAAATTTGTGGCCTGTCCAGGATCTAGTTTTTCTCATCCATCTCAAATCCTTCAGATTGATCACCCCTTAATCTCCTAGACACCAGGGTGGGGGGTTTGCGTATTTGTAAATATATCTACATTGCTGGCCATGTTTCTGTCTCCCTGGCCTTCAGGTGAGCCAGCTCTTTGACAATGGGGGAACGGTGTTCTTTAGTATCTTCATGTCGCTCTGGGCGGTGAGCTTCCTTGAGTACTGGAAGAGAAAGCGTGCGATCATGGCCCACAGGTGGGACTGCTTGGACTTTGAGGAAACTGAGGTAAGAGACATTTTGAACAAACAAAACAGGCAGGACCTTACCAGGATACCCCGGCTCCTATAGCGTCCCCACAAACCGAGGCTACGGGTTCCAATCCCACTCCAGAGACACTTCAGCTGGCCTGATAAATCCAGTGGTAGTGTGGAGGCTGTCATGTTACTGGGAGTACTACAGGAGTGTGGCAGTGTCAGAGGTGCTGCCTGTTGAAGAAGATGTCAAACTAAGGCCCACCAGCCCTCCAGGTGTTTTGTAAGAGGTCCCATTGCACTCTTCTAAAGAAAAGCAAGGAAACTCTCTACCTTTTGCTGTTAACATTTATTTAAATTCATTCATGGGATGAGGTCATCACTGGCTAGGTCAGCATTTATTGCCCGACCCTAATTGCCCAGAGCGCAATGAAGAGTCAGCCACGTTGCTGTGGGTGTGGAGTCCCAATGGGCCAGACCAGGTGGCAGTCGCCTTCTGCTGATTTTTATTGCATTCAAATTCCACCGTCTGCTGCGATAGGATTTAAACCTGCGTCCCCAGAACATTACCGGGGTCTCTGGATTAGCAGTTCAGTGATAATTTATGGCATCACGGTGGCTCAGTGGTTGCCACTGCCGCCTCACAGCGCCAGGGACCCGGGTTCAATTCTAGCCTTGGGCAACTGTCTGTGTGGAGTTTGCACATTCTCCCCCATGTCTGTGTGGGTTCCCTCCGGGTGCTCCAGTTTCCTCCCACAGTCCAAAGATGTGCAGATCAGGTGAGTTGGCCATGCTAAATTGCCCGTAGTGTTCAGGGATGTGTAGGTTATGTGCATTAATCAGGAGAAATGTAGATAATAGGGTTGGGGAATGGGTCTGGGTGGGTTACTCTTCATAGGGTCAGTGTGGACTTGTTGGGCCAAATGGCCTGTTTCCACACTGTCAGGATTCTATGATGACCACTAAGCCATTGCTCCCCCTTTCTAACATTTGTAATTATCCCTGCAGTCAATATTGTTAAAGCATATTATTGAATCATGTTGCTGATTGTGGGAGCTGACTGTGTGTCAGTTGGTTACAACAGCAATGTAACTCACAGGCTCTTTGGGACGTCCTGAGGTTATGAATGATGTTATTGAGATATGAGGTCTTTCAAAAATGGGTTGTATAAGTGTCTGCTGTCAAGTGTTTGCCACAGGATCCCGCCACAAATTGACCGTTTGCCTATATTTCGATGAAAAACTGTCAACCTGAAACATTTTTGTCCAAATGTCTGGTCCAAGAGGCAGTGAGTCTGAGATGGGAAGGTGACTTTTATTAGAAGGGTTGCTGATGTCCCAGAAAAGCCAGCCTACCCCCTTATTCCACCCCCCTCTGCTGGAATTTGGTTCTGGGCCTGCTGCTGCTAATTAAGGTCCTTAACTAGTCAATTAATGGCCAGTTCAGGATGACCAAAGGGACCATTCCTCCATGGGCTGCTATGATCTCAGCTCCTGATTGGACAAAACAGGCAGCCTGGCCTACTGGTAAGACAGTGTGGGCAGGGGCCATTTGGTGCATGTTCATTGGCCTGCACTAATTTGTGAAGGAATGGGGATGGAGATGAAGGGGGCTGTTAGTTGCCAGACTCCTGCCCTTCCCCCACTTCCAGTCTCCCTGTAACTCCCAGAAATTCCCACTCCACCAAAAAAACACACATAGCGAAGACCTTGGGCCTGGTCACCATCACTGGCCTCTCAGCAGCAGCAGCTCAGTCCTCAGGGTGTTTCTGGCGAATGTGGTAGCTGGCTCGGCTTGGCCAACAGCTCTTGTGGGGTGCACCATGTACCCTAAGGGAAGGGAGTAGGGCCTTGATATTGCAGAAAGGGCCCACGGCTGCCCCCCAAACTGCCTGATCAGAGGAACACACGGTGAGGCTTACTCTGACAGTCAACCCGGGTGTCCACCTGTTGGCCAAAAATCCAACAAAAACAGGGGTTTTCCAACTGCTAAGTCAGCCTTTCTCTGTCTCTCCCTCCCTCTCTCTTTCTGTCTGTCTGTCTCTCTCACTCTGCCACTATCTCTCTCTCTCTCCTTTTCTTTCTCTATTTCCCATCTGTCTCTGTGTCTCTGTGTGTATGTCTCTCTCTGTATCTCTCATTCTGTTTCTCTGTCTCTCTCTGTCTTTCTCTCTCTCTGTCTTTCTCTCTCTCTGTTTCTGTCTGTCTCTGTCACTATCTGTCTCTCCTTTTCTCTCTCTGTCTCTCTCTCTCTCTCTGTGCCCCACTGTCTCGCTGTCTCTGTCTTTCTCTCTCTCTGTCTCTCTCATTCTTTCTCTCTCTGTCTCTCTCCACAGATACAGCCTGGCCTGCAGATTATTTCCATCGGATGCTGGTTTGTGCTTAAACCATTATATATTGAACTAGTTTCAGGACTGCAAATGTAAATTGGGAAACTCTGGTCTATCAGTGACTGAGGTGGTGTGTGGATCTTAATGCCGTTAGCACCTGCAATGGGATCTGCTGCCTAGCTGTGTATGTTAGGCTCATGCTGCCTCATCCTATCCTCTCACCTCCCATTGCGGCTCATCAGCAGCTGCTCTGTGACAGCCAGCATCCCAAGTACCCCTGGGTCCAACTCCTGACCTACTGTTTGCCCTCTGGAAGAGATCTGTGTAGCTTTTCAAATCTGACCGACTGCTCAAATTATTTTTCTGCACATGATCTTTATTGAGTCCTGTTTGGTCTGTTCTTGAGATTTGTGGGTGTACTGTAACCCTTAGAACTCACATCTGAAAAGGCCTTGATTTCCTTCCTTTACTTATCGCCCGCGACCCCGAGGCGCACAGTTGACAATTTCGTGCTAATGCGTCCGTCGCGTGATTACTTGTGACTGCCTTCACCCGCTTTCCTAACGTCATGCCATTCCAATGGGGTTGATCCGTTTTGACGTTTTCATTTTCAGGAACGCCCTCGGCCCGAGTTCACGGTTGTAGCTCCCATGACGACGAGGAATCCAATCACGGGGTCAGAGGAGCCATACTTCCCAGAGAAGGACAGGCTGAAGCGAATGATCACCAGTTCCATGGTGATCCTGCTCCTGGTATGAAAGGGCACTCGATAAATAAGGCACTCCTCTTTTGACTTCCCAATAACAACTGGTGTGCCCTTGGAGGTGGAGCACACTATATCCAATGTCACACTTGAGACTTGTTGTGACTAGTGGGCACCTCAGGGTGTTTCAGTGCATCACCTAGCCCATATATGTAATTTTACCTTCAACTTTACTTTGTTTCCTTTTTTGTCATTTATGTCCCTTTAAGGAGTAATCAATTAGTTAATTAGTTTGTTTCTTTATTTAATACTTAAAAGACTATTAAACAAAAGGATCTGGTAGTGTCCCTTCTTCTGATTCACTTGTTCCACTTGTCACTGTTGGAATATTGCGTGCAATTCTGGTCTCCTTCCTATCGGAAAGATGTTGTGAAACTTGAACACGTTCAGAAAAGATTTACAAGGATGTTGCCAGGGTTGGAGGATCTGAGCTACAGGGAGAGGCTGAACAAGCTGGGGCTGTTTTCCCTGGAGTGTCGGAGGCTGAGGGGTGACCTTATAGAGGTTATTAAATCATGAGGGGCATGGATAGGATAAATAGACAAAGTATTTTCTCTGGGGTGGGGGAGTCCAGAACTAGAGGGCATAGGCTTAGGGTGAGAGGGGAAAGATATAAAAGAGACCTAAGGGGAAACCTTTTCACACAGAGGGTGGTACGTGTATGAAATGAGCTACCAGAGGAAGTGGTGGAGGCTGGTAGAATTGCAACATTTAAGAGGCATCTGGATGGGTATATGAATAGGAAGGGTTTGGAGGGATATGGGCTGGGTGCTGGCAGGTGGGACTAGATTGGGTGAGGATATCTGGTCAGCATGGACGGGTTGGACCGAAGGGTCTATTTCTGTGCTGTACATCTCTTTGACACTATGACTAAGTTGATTAGAAAATATTTGAAAAAGAATCAGAACTGAATTTTTTTTAACTGATTCATGGGATGAGGGCTTTGCTGGCTGGGCCAGCTTTTATTGCCCTTCCCCATTTGCCCAGAGGGTGGGTATGGAGTCACATGCAGGCCAGACCAAGTAAGGATGACAGTTTGTCTTCCCCAAAGTGGTCATTCATTGGTGATTGAAGGGCTGTTTGACCCCACTGTTTGCCCCTCTATTCACAGCCTGGTATTTCTGGAGGGGGAGCATTTGGTTCCAAGACCAGTGCCCACTACAGGAGCTTTGGGGTTTACCTCCCCTCAAATTGATGACGTTTCCTTTGAAAGCTGTCTGTCATATCTGACTGATGCATTCACCTCTACCAATCAGAATCCCAATCAGCCAATCAATCAGCACTCTCCTCACTTGCAGTTATGAATGTTGGTGTGCCATGAATTGGTTTTCTTACAAGGTTTCCTGATCAGTTCAAAATTAAATGTTTCAACAAAATGCATCTTCTATGTACAGCAAATAGTTTATTGGCTAATGGGCACTCACATAGGAATAAAAAACATTTTGGGTCCAGTGACCCTCAGAATAGGATCTTCACGGATGCTGCCAGACCTGCTGAGCTTTTCCAGCAACTCCTGTTTTTGTTTCTGACTTACAGCGTCCACATTTCTTTTGGTTTTCAAATTAGCAGAATGTTGGTGTATGTAATTAGCTCAGTTGGTTAGATCTGCAGCATAGGTTCATTTCCCATTCAGATCAAGGTAGACATGGGAGGTGCCTCATCACCCTAACCCTGAGAAAGGAAGGCAAGAGCAAACCACCATTGACTAAAACCTGCCAAGACAATGACTGAATGAAACAGGCAATAAAGCAAGCAGTAGAAAGGGAATGACCCGCTCTTACAGAGTGCAATTCAAACACTGCGCCTGTGTTATTAACTAACAGGGTCTAGGTATCACTAATCAATAGTTGTGCTGCATTCATTGATTTGTGATTTGTTTGTTTTGCAGGCTGCAGTGGTTGTCATTTTCCTGATTTCTGTCATACTGTACCGCACCATCATGAAAATCTTAATTTATGAGACAGGAAATAGCATCGTTTTGGCAACTGTGAGTGCACGACTTCTGGACAACCGCATTCAAAAATAATCAAAGAATTTGTATTTCTGTGACGTCTCTGAATGGAGATCTTGTGACACAGAGGGTAGTGTCCCTGCCTCTGAGCCTGAAACTCCAGGGTTTAAGTCTTGGGAAGGCGTGTTTGTAAAGCAGGCAAAAGTGAGGACTGCAGATGCTGGAGATCAGAGTCTAGATTAGACTCTGATGAAGGGCTTTTGCTGGAAACGTCGATTTTCCTGCTCCTCGGATGCTGCCTGACTTGCTGTGCTTTTCCAGCACCACTCTAATCTAGTGTTTGTAAAGCAGTCAAAACTGCCTGAGGATCAATTTGTAAATCCTTCCAGCACACACTAGTGATAGGCAGCAAGATGGGAGAGATTCCTGGTCACCTGTGAGCTGGGAATAAATTGGAAATTGGTATCAGCAGCATGGGGCTTGGTCCTCTGCGGATGCTGAAAATCAGAGTCGAAAAGGGTGGCGCTGGAAAAGCGCAGTCAGTCAGGCAACAGGAGAGTCGACGTTTTGGGTATAAGCCCAAATGTTTTTCATTGCTTATGCCCGAAACGTCAATTCTCCTGCTCCTCGGACGCTGCCTGACCTGTTGTGCTTTTCCAGCACCACACCTTTTGACTCTTTACCCTGGCCCTCTGCTGGATGTCATGCTGCTGTGGGTCAGACCTGCCTAGAGGCAGAGAACTCAAGGAGAGGTGCCTGTGACTACCTGAAAGCACTAGACAGTCATTAAAGTGCCTTCCAAATGAAAGGACACTGCTTCACGTAATGGCCAATTTCTCCCAACAAGCTGCTGTAGCCATGAGATAGTCATCAGATTTGTTTTTGGGTGTTGGTTGAGGGTTACATTTTAACCAATGCGATGTCATTGAGTTATAGAGTCCTACAGCATGGAAACAGACCTTTTGGTCCATTTGTCCATGCCGACCACATTTCCCAAACTAAACTAGTCCCATTTGCCTGCGTTTGGCCCGTATCCCTCTAAACCTTTCTTATCCATGTACCTGTCCAAATGTCTTTTAAATGTAACTTTACCTGCATCTACCACTTCATTCCATGTATGCACCACCCTCTGTGTGAAAATGTTGCCCCTTAGGTCCCTTTTAAATCTTTCCCCTCTCACCTTAAACCTATGCCCCACCCTGAGGAAAAGACCTTTGCTAATCACCTTATCCATGCCCCTCATGATTTTACAAACCTCTTGGACGTAGGTTTGCTCATTGAGCTGGAAGGTTAAATTTCAGACGTTTCATCACCATACTAGGTAACATCTTCAGTGAGCCTCCGGATGAAGCACTGGTGGCATGGCCCGCTTTCTATTTATGTATTTAGGTTTCTTGGGTTGGTGATGTCATTTCCTGTTCTTTCTCTCAGGGGTTGGTAAATGGGATCCAAGGCAATGTGTTTGTTGATAGAGTTCCGGTTGGAATGCCATGCTTCTAGGAATTCTCGTGGGTGTCTCTGTTTGGCTTGTCCTAGGATAGATGTGTTGTCCCAGTCGAAGTGGTGTCCTTCCTCATCTGTGTGTAAGGATACTAGTGAGAGTGGGTCATGTAGTTTTGTGGCTAGTTGATGTCCATGTATCCTGGTGGCTAGGTTTCTGCTTGTTTGTCCAATGTAGTGTTTGTTACAGTTCTTGAAAGGTATTTTGTAAATTTTATAAACCTCTATAAGGTCACCCTCCCCGGCCTCCTACACCCCACAGTCTATCCAGCATCTCCTTATAACTCAAACACTATAGTCCCGGTGATGTCCTTGTAAATCTTTTCTGCACCCTCTTCAATTTAATAATATCCTTCCCATAGCTTTGGTCTTCTTTTACATCCTCTTGAGAGGGAAAATAGGAACCTTAGTTTAATGTCACGGTGTCATGCAGTTGTAAAGTTGTTACGACATAGCAGCAGGTAATTTGGCCCGTTGAGTCCATGTTGACTTTCGCCAGAGCAACTCCAGTCACTCTCATTTGCTCTATCCTAGTTGCTTGCCAGTCACCTTTACTCAATTTGCTTTTGAAATTATTCTTGTCTACGCTTTCACCATCTCTGTGGGCAACACATTCCAGGTCATTGCCACTCACTGCAGGAATATTGTTCTTCACATTCCCCTAGCCCTAGCCCCTGCTCTATGTTTGCACAAAACCATAAATCATCGAATCCCAAGTGTGGACGTATACCACCCACCTAATCCCTGTAATCCTCCATTTCCCATGGCTAACCCACCTAACCTACACATTCCTGGACACTATGGACAATTTAGTGTGGTCAATCCACCTAACCTGCACATCTTTGGACTATGGGAGCAAACCCACACAGACAATTACCCAAGGCTGGGATCGAACCTGGATCTCCGGCCCTGTGAGGCAGCAGTGCTAACCAATGAGCTACCATGCTACCCAACCTTGTGTCCCATTGCATTTGCACCATCAGCTCATCCAACTTGGTCAAATCTCTCCTCAATCCTTTTTTCGAAGCTTTGCCTAGCTGACCTTTTGGCTAAATCTCCTGGAATCTTTCTGACAAATCTCCTCTGCACCCTCCCAATGATCCTCATCCTAAAGTGTGGTGACCAGAATTGTAGCCTTAGCAGTTTTCTAAATGATTCAGCAGAACTTCCTGGCTTTAGTATTCAGTACCTCTGCTTATGAATCCCAATATCCCATGGGCATTACTAGTTATGCTTTGAATATGTTCTGCCCTCTTTTAAGCTCCATGCACACAAATTGCAGGGTTCCTACGTTCCTGAATGGTCTTTACCTCTCAGGTTTTTAGGCTGTGAAGCCTATTTTGCCTCTCGCCATCCCTTTTGCCAAGATGAATCATTCTAGATTGTTCTGCATTACAATTCATACCCCTCAGCTGAATGGTGACAGCTCAAACTGTCCAGCACTGCTTCAGTCCTGCCCTGGATAATTAAGAAATATCACATGGGACAGCATTCCCTTCGAGGAGCTCATTACGTGTCTGATCATCGGGATATTCTTACAATGACTTAGCAGGATAGAGCTGGCCAGGGTAGGGAGGAGGCAGGATCAATCAGGCTGAGACAAAGTTAAGAGCCCATTAATGTGGGCAAGGCAGGATCATGGACCAATCAGGGTGGAGGTATCAGGGTTAAGGGCCAATCAGTGTTGGAGAGTCTGGGTCAAGAACCAATCACTGTGGAGGAGTCAGAGTCAAGGGCCAATTGGTGTGGAGGAGCCGGAGTCAAGGGCCAAATACTTTTTTTTTAGATTAGATTAGATTCCCTACAGAGTGGAAACAGGCCCTTCGGCCAAACAAATCCACATTGACCCTCCGAAGAGCAACCCACCCAGACCCATTTACCCCTGACTAACGTACCTAACACTATGGGCAATTTAGCATGGCTAATTCACCTAACCTGCGCATTTTTGGATTGTAGGAGGAGACCGGAGGAAACTCACGCAGACACGGGGAGAATGTGCAAACTCCACACAGACAGTCACCCAAAGTGTGAATTGAACCCGGGTCCCTGGCGCTGTGAGGCAGCAGTGTGGAAATAGGCCCTTCACCCAGCAAGTCTACACCGAACCTCCAAAGAGTCTCCCACCCAAACTCATTACTCATTATTTACCCTGACTAATGTACCTAACCTACACATCCCTGAACACTACAGGCAATTTAGCATAGCTAATTCACCTAACCTACAATTCTTTGGATTGTGAGAGGAAACCCACGCAGACACGGGGAGAACGTGCAAACTCTACACAGACAGTTGCCCGAGGCAGGAATCAAACACAGGTCCCAGGTACTATGAGGCAGCAGTGCTAGCCACTGAGCCACCATGCCGTCTGTAATGTGAAGGAGCTGTAGTCAAGGGTCAATCATTGTGGAGGAGTCAGGATCAAGGACCAATAACAGAGAATTTTGGGTCCAGTGGAGTTCTGAGGAAGGGTCACTGGACCTGAAACGTTAATTCTGATTTCTCTCCACAGATGCTGTGAGACCTGCGGAGCTTTTCCAGCAGTTTCAGTTTTTGTTTCTGACTTCAGTTTTTATTGAAAATCAAGGACCAATTAATGTGGAGAAGTCAGGGTCAGGGACCAATCACTGTGAGGGAGTCTGGGTCAGGGGTCAATGTGGGACAAAACTAATCAGACGAAGACAAGGACCATTTTGGGGAAGGATTTGGCGTTCATATATTTTCAAATCATAACTTCTTATATTTTAAATCAATGTATTCTTGAATTTGGATGTATATCTTATTGCAGATTGAATAGTAACTGTTTAGTCTATACCTTTCTGAAATATTTATTGTACATTATTCTTTATTTCCAGGCATCAAGAATTGCCAGTATAACAGGATCTGTGGTTAACCTACTGGTCATCCTCCTGTTGGCCCGAGTGTATACGTCACTGGCTCATCTCCTCACGAGATGGGGTAAGCTCACGACGTTACACATCATAACGATATGGAATTTAGATTATCCAGGTCAACCAGATTATCATAGTTTGTCAATCCACCCTGTTTGCCCAGATCTCTTGGTGGTCTTGTTGCATATCAGTCTTGATACCCTCTATATCTTTCCTGGGGTCTGGTGCCCAGAATTGAATTGAGTGTGCTAAATGAAGCCTACTCGGAGTTTAATTCTCAGTTCGATTGCCCCACACAAATTGTCAGGGTCCTCAGTTCCTGAATGCTCTTTAGAATTGTGTAGTTAAGCCTACATTGCCTCTCACTATCCCTTGTGCCAAAATGAATCATCTTAGACTTCTCTGCATTAAAGACCACCCCCTCAGCGAAATAGTGATGGAGCAGGGCTACTGGATGATGAAGAAAACTGGGGTGGAAGTCTGATTTTCCCTCTGTTCTGACGAGCAAAAGAACGTGAATCATATCCAGACTCCTTTTCTGAAGAAGGGTCACCGGACCTGAAATGTTAATTCTGATTCCTCTCCACAGAGGCCGCCAGACCTTCTGCATTTCTTCAGCAATTTCTGTTTTTGTTTCCTTTTCCAGGGATGGGCCTCACCAAGGCCATCATCCTGCCGAATCCTTATTTCTACAAACAAACAACCCTCTGTCCTTTCTTAACCAACTCCAACAGAGTTGAGTTGACAAGTATGGAGGATCAAACCCATTGTATCCCCAAGTAAGCTCCATTTGCTATCAGGAACAATTCTTGGAAGAAATGTTTTACCCAGATCAAAGGACAATGTAATAGTCACTATGACCCCACAGGGCTGCCCTTCCTAACCCCTCAGGGAAGCTAGACATAATAGAGGTGATGATCGAGAATGATCAGTCTCTTGGTGAAAGGATGAACAATGTTGTATCTGTCTGTTCCAGAAATGCACAGGACCCAGTCCAAGTATGAAGATGCCTTTACCTTCAAGGTGTTTGTTTTCCAGTTCATCAACTTCTATTCCTCGCCAATTTACATTGCTTTCTTCAAAGGCCGGTGAGCAGAGTTTCCTCTCTTCAAAACAAATGGGTGTTTTCTTGAGTTCTGCCCTTGCAAACAGGCCGAGTCTGACAGGGGCATGGTTCTGAATGTTGCTGGGATACATTTCCAGTTCTTCCAGGGATATGGTTCTGGGATTCTGACTCAGTGCATTGAGTATACGATTTGGGAGGTCATCTTGTGGCTATACAGGACACTTTTGCAATAATGCATTCAATTCTGGCCTCCCTTCTGTAGGAAGGATGTTGTAAAACTCAAAAAGGTTCAGAAAAAATGTACAAGGATGTTGCTGGGGTTGGAGGGTTTGAGCTATAGAGAGAGACTCAATAGAGGAGCTGTTTTCCTGGAGCATCAGAGACTGAGGGGTGACCTTATAGAGGCTTATAAAGTCATGAGGGGCATGGATAGGGTGAATTGCTAAGTTCTTTTCCCCAGGGCATAGAGAGGGCATAGGTTCAAGGTGAGAGGGGAAAGATATAAAAGGGACCTAAGGGATTAGGGTAACTTTTTCATATAGAGGGTGGTGTGTGTATAGAATGAACTGCAGAGAAAGTGATAGATGCAGGTACAATTACAATGTTTAAAAGACATTTGGTATATGGGTAGGAAAGGCTTAGAGGGATATGGGCCAAATGCAGGCAAATGGGACGGGTTTAGTTTGGGAAACGTGGTCAGCATGAATGAGTTGGATTGAAGAGTGTGTTCCTATGGCTTACATTTCTATGACTCAGTGGTTGAAAATTGATTCCAAGAATCTGACTCTCACTACAATAAGGTTTCTGGATGATAGTTCACTTCGGGGTGTAGTTGTGGGGTGCTCATTGCTTTCTGGCATCTTGCCTGAATGCCTGATGAGAGGTCCTTTTCCAAGTTGGTGGTACCCTGTACTGCCAATATGTCTGTATCTTCAACTGATAGTCAACCCCCTAACTGTTATTCAACTGTGGGAAGCAGGGTCTGAGACTAGCTTGTTGTTACTGGGTAACAGTAAAGAGTGGCCCTTTCTAGCCTGGGGTGGGGGGAACAAATTGCTTCAGAATAGACCTGTCGTCTGGTACATTTAAGAACAGCGGTGCTTTGCACCCCATCCCAGTAGGGTCCCTGGTAGAAACGAAATGTCGTTCGCTTAAAAGAATCAAACGCTACCTCAATACCTCAAAACCTCAGTACAGATTTCTCAAATAAGTATTGAAGACAATGACCACAACTTTTATCAGTAGCAGAGCAGATTGCTTTTCAGGAATGTATTTAAGGAGAAGCAAGACAGGGCTCATGTGAGAAAAATGACTCCAGTGACTCTTGTTCAGACATGGGACTGATAGAAAGTAGGATTGGCACTAAAACCAGATCAGACGAGATTGGAATAGCGCAGCAGCTCAAAGGAGCCAATCCCACATTAGTCCTATGTTCCAGTGCATATTTCCTCTGCTCTCTCTCAGTCTACCAGTGATGTTTGTTTCACCTTATTGCAACGTCTAGGGAAAGGTTTAAATGTTAGTATTTTGGTTCAAATGGAGAGGTGGTAAAAAAAAATTAGGAAGTCCTTTTGCAACTGTACCACATCATTTAAAATCTTGGGATTCTCAATTGGGATCACTCCCAGAATCTGTTTGATTTGCTTAAGTCTTTGCATGGTGTGAATGCTGAACCTATTTCCACTCTGTTGTGTTTCTTAGGTTTGTTGGTTATCCTGAACACTATGGCTCGCTGCTTGGAGTCAGAAACGAGTCTGTAGGTATCAGATTTACAAATGCTTCACAGAACCTAATCACAGAACATGTTCAGATTTCAGGAGGTGGAGAAGGCAGTGATGTGTGTGTGTGTCTGGGTGTGGAGTTGGGGTGATGTTGGAGGCTGCGGGAGTGCTGGGGTCACAGCATTACCAGAACAAGCCAGACCAGTATGTACCAGCCAACCCTAACCTGGGTGCTCCTGTTATATCCATCCATCAATGTCCTCCCATTGGGCAAGGTGCAATGTGAGGTAAATTCTGAGACCATCCTAGAATTTCCAGCTAGTTAGCCTTTCTTGGGCCTTACCTATCATGGTCATGCGCGGATCCTATTCAGGGGTCATTTTATTTTCGAGGGCTACTTTTTTATATTTTGCAGAATACCTTTTCAAACTCACTAACTCATTTAGTAGGTTATATAATCACGCGGTCACAATACCTTTTTTGTATTTGAGATGACATGCAGGCTATTGAACCAAAACAGAATTAGAAGAATTCATCAAAAATAAACAACTCTCCATTAAACTGAGTGCCACAACACAGAAGGCAAGAAGTAATTTCTACAATTCCATGGTATTTAAACTGATACAAGACAACAGGCATCAGTTAGCAACAAAAAAAATTTAATTAGTAATTGTAACTCTCTTCTATCCTAAAAAAGCCATCACCTTAAACACACTGTCCACAGATGTATAAGGTCAGAGCTAAAATTGGAATATTTTAACCAGACAATTAAGACTCTTTTTACTGCATCTCAGATCTCAATCTCAGAATTATGTTAATAATTGACACAATGTCATTACAATCAGATCCACTACATTTTTTCCTAAATATTGCAGCTCCTGAACTTAAACTAGAGCCCTAAACTAGAAATTCTATTTTCATTTGCAAGTAATTCATTACCTCGGCGACTTTAAGCTGAGTATTCCTTTATTGACAGATTTAAAACTATTTTCACTCCATTGCAGCTTTCCTCTGCCCCTCTTACAGTCTGTTCGCCTCCAAACACAGTCATTTTGCAGTCCCCTTCTCCCTCCCACTGCAATCAGTTTGGAGTCACCTCCTCCCATTCATCCCCATATCCGCCCACCCTGGATAGGTGCCCCCACCCTGAACTGGTGGATGGAAAGCCCGGATTGAGATGGAAGCTCCTGATCCCATCCTTGGCTAAAGGTGGCCTTTCCTCCCTGCTATCGCTTACTTTCCTAACTGCCCGTTGGTGCTCTGTTCACAGGTCACCTCCCTCCCACCTTAGCAGCAAGCACAAGTAGAGAACCAGGCCATAATGGGAGGAGCAACTCATCCCCATCTCCTTCCATTCTGTCTGCCGGGCGAGCTGGGGATATTTAGGAGCGGATTTCCCATGACCTTATGTATTTTTACTTGATTCCATTAAGGGCAATAAGTGGCCTGTAAAGTTAAGAAGCTATGTGACAGAGAAACTTGATAGAAATTCCAGGTGTGAGCATTCCCTTCTGATTGCAGGACTCCTGTCCTGGGTCTCAAATGCCCTCTTGCCCCTTCCCTCCAGAGGGTTGGAGGTGAAGTTCAAGGCATGCATTGCCACTGTGGAGTGGGCACCTTGAACTTACTTATAAAGGTGTGGCTTCTCAATCTAAATATTAAAAAGAGGCCAGGATTTGGTCTGACAAACTTCCATCCATATTCCCAGTGTCTGTTAAGGATTTTTGTTTAACAAAAGAAGGTTCTGCTTGGATATTAAAACATTTATTTATCTTTCACACTAGCCCAGTCGTAGAATCCCTACAGTGTGATTTCAGGCCATTCAGCCTAACAAATCCACACCGACTCTACAAAGAGTAACCCAGCCAGACCCAATCCCTTACATTTGCCCCTGACTAATGCGCCTAACCCACACATCCCTGAACACAGGGCAATTTAGCATGGCCAGTTCACCTAACCTCTACAGGTGTGGATTGTGGGAGGAAACCAGAGCACCCCCATGCAGACATGGGGAGAATGTGCAAACTCCACACAGTCAGTTGCCTGAAGCTGGAATTGAACCCAGGTCCCTGGTGCTTTGAGGCAGCAATGCTAACCACTGAGTCACTATGCTGCCCCTCAGTCCTCAGCCACTTGCCAAAACTTATGCTTCACTGTGATAATGTATTGTTTGGGTCATTGCATTATTTCAGCAGCCTCGCCCCATGGTGAACCCTTGCCCTGTGGGCTGCAGTGGTTCAAGAAGGTGGATCATCACCATTTTCTCAAGGGAAGCCATATAGATCAGGTATAGGTATAGGCCGCTCTGCCCTCACTGCTCCCCTATTCATAGAGTCATAGAGATGTACAGGATGGAAAGAGACCCTTCGGTCCAACCCGTCCATGTTGACCAGATATCCAAACCCAATCTAGTCCCACCTGCCAGCACCCGGCCCATATCCCTCCAAACCCTTCCTATTCATATACCCATCCAAATGCCTCTTAAATGTTGCAATTGTACCAGCCTCCACCACATCCTCTGGCAGCTTATTCCATACCCATACCATCCTCTGCATGAAACAGTTGCCCCTTAGACCTCTTTTATATCTTTCCCCTCTCACCCTAAACCTATGCCCTCTAGTTCTGGACTCCCCGACCCCAGGGAAAAGACTTTG